>NC_067226.1:37443914-37743914 GCF_019924925.1 Ctenopharyngodon idella
CATGAACTGTTTTAAATATGTCTTTAGTACCTTTCTGGGCGTTTGAAAGTGTAAATTAACTTGCTGTCAATGCAGGCCTCACTGAGCCATCGTTTTTTTATTAAAAATATCTTAATTTGTGTTCCAAAGATGAACAAAAGTCTTATGGGTGTGGAACGACATGAAGGTGAGTAATCAATGACAGAATTTTCATTTTTGGGTGAACTAACCCTTTAACACACATGGCACTTAAATAATGCAATAAACATTAATTTAACAACATAATATGTAACAAAAAAAAAAAAAAAAAAAAAAACTGAAGCTCATAACTAATAGAAAAATACTAAGAAACAATTATTAAAATGAAAACTGGGAATGTCAGTTTATGTATTTTCACTGTAAATAAGATGTTAAGATGTATAAGATATAAGATGTTCTTTTTTTTTTTTTTTTTTTTTTTTTTTTTACTTCCAGATATGGTACATTTACTGTAAAAATACTTGAAATGTAAGGTTATACAGTATTCCCTAGGGCTGGACAATTATGACCTAAAATCAAAACCTCGATTAATTGAACATTTTACCTCGATTACGATTAATGAACGATTATTTTGTTTGTTTGTTTGTTTGTCCTCATAGTTCACTTACAAGGTTTGTACTGTAAATACGCTTGACTATTTAAAGGTGGGATTTTTTCTTTTTTTTTCTTTTGAAAAAGTGATCTGACATAACAGCTCACTTTCAGCAGTTATTTTATCTATGGTTCGTAACATTTCTTACAGATTTCTGCTCGTTGTAAATACAGATAAATTAGCACAGTAGTTATACCATCTCTCTATTAATTGTGAAGCTGTGGGTTGTAAATAGTTACTTCAAAAGTAGAAAAATATATGCTATAATAAGTTTTGAGTTTCTAAGCTACTTTAGTGATAAATCACAGGACAGCGCTGACAACTAGTTTCTGCTCCTCAGTGCACGCGATCTTCACGTTTTGTAGCTACTGTTTGTATGAGTGTTCGTAACACAGTGCAGCTGTGCGAGCACGGTAGCTCGATATAATAATACACATCCGATCGTCTAATCGCTTGAATGTCTAAACTGGCAAACCGTAATACACATACAACTGACAAAGTTTAGTGAAGAAGCAAGGCTCACCGCTCTCTGTGTTGTCTCTGCGTCCACCTGCGTGTTGACTGGACGGGGCGGAGTCACGTGGCAACATGCGCTAGTATGTTTTTAAGTGGGAAGTATTAACAGGATTAAAAAACCGAAATAACCGACATGGAAAAGTTACGTCGGTTAGAGGTTCTGAATTTCGGTTTCGATTACTTTTCGATTAATCGTCCAGCCCTTTACCCATATATAATAAGGAAACTTACTGTTGTTAACTAATTAACATGTTTTTATTGTAGCATTTTTACAGTCCTTTACAGTTAAAATTACAATATTTTTTACTGTGTACACTGATATATATAACCTAGAAAAAATTGAATACAAGATATTCACGTTTGTTTTTCAGTGTAGCCTATACACAAATTAACCCCTATATTTTGTCCAGCCCCTGCATATATATTTTTTCTGCAATTCTACACAATGGTAGTAGTGAAAAGTAGATTTTCCTTAAGGTCGCCTAAGCCTTCTTCTAGTCTCAATGCTTCTGCTGGTTAAGGTGAAGCTGCTTCTGGACGTTTGCCTGCTTGTGAGCGTAATGGACTTTAACTGGTTCCAAAGCCTCATGGGACACCAGAACCAATTGAGAGTGTGTTGAGGAATCCAGCGAACTAACCATCTTTAGAGTTTAATGAGGACCCAGGGGACGATGACAGCGGCACTGCAGCCAATCAGAAGCTGTAAAACTCACTTGCTGCTACAGTGATGAAAACACGACACTGGAGCACAAATTCATCATTACAATGACACTCACTGCTGCTTCTCATATGAGCTGCACGCAAGGGAAAAATAGACATTGTATGACGTGTGTGAGCAGGCGTTGATCTGGCATGTAACTTAGTTAAGGAAAAACCAGTACTTACATTATGTGTTTTGATTGGCTGATTGGTTTGCCAGTCATCAGTGTCAGATTGGACAGCAGGCAGCTGACGTTACATTCGCATGTAGAAGAACAAACTGAGCTTGACTAGCTGCCAAACACACACACACACACACACACACACACACACACACACACACACAGGAAAAAAAAATGGTGAAGGGTTTAATTTTAAAGGATTTAACAAATAACTCAGAAATTACTAGTAAATTTCACAAATATTTACATGACAAGTAACACATTAAATGTGAGATGTTCAAGTAGAAAGACTGAAATAGTATTTTCTTGTAAATGTACTACGATAATCTTTTTATTTACAACTCTGATTTTTTTTTTTTTTTTTTTTTTTTTTTTTTCTGCATACATACATATGCATATTTGTTCAGTGATTTCAACTGAATTATGCCAAGTTGGGTTTGGATTAATTGGATTCAATTCAGATGAGTTATGTTTATTAGGTTGAGTTGAGCTGCATTGAATTCAGTTAGGTGAAGCTGGGTTGAGATGCTGATTTGAGTTCATTTCAGTTAGAATTTTGTTATGTCGGGTTGAGTTGAATTTATGCATTTGATGGACACATTTATCCAAGCTGAACTGTAATTAGTTGGGATGAGCTGAATTAAATTAAGCTATTTAGAGTTTGCTTGAGTTGAGTTGAATTCAGGGTGTTGGTTTGAGCTGAACTGAATTTGTCTGACTTTTGGTATGTTGGCGTGAATAGAGTTTATGCATTTGACAGACAATTATATACAAAATTGAATTGTATTCGGTTGAATTGAGCTGCTGTTTTTGTGATAACCTGTATGTTATTTTTCATGTTTTATTATATGCCAAGGTACACATATAGAAAGAAATAGTAGTACTTATTTTAAGTTATTTTAGCTAGTAACGGTTTATTTAATTCATAAATGGAAATGAAATACTTTAATTTTACGACAACACGACACTGAAACATATTCAAGCTTTTGGATCTGAATATGTTTGTATTATTATGAATGAATTCTCACCAAGTCTGCATTTATTTGATCAAAAATACACTAAAAACATTTATATTGTGAAATACTATTACAATTTAAAATAATGGTTTTCAATGTAAATATATATTGTAAAATGTAATTTATTCCTGAGATCAAAGCTACATTTTCAGCATCATTACTCCAGTCTTCATTGTCACATGGTCTTTCAGAAATCATTCTAATATGCTGATTTGCTGCTCAAGAAACAATTCTGATTATTATCAATGTTGAAAACAGTTGTGCTAATTAATATTTCTAATTAATTATTTGTTGTCACTATTTTATTACTATTTTTGCAGCTATCTGTCCTTTGAAGCTTGAAGCTTGAAATTGAAGCTTAAAGGCCCATTTAAGGATAACTAATGATAACAATAAAGATTTATTTTCAAAACTAATTCTAAATGTAATAAAATAGTCCATAACACAACTATAGATCTTATGTAGCCCTGCCCCTTTTCAGCGCTGCGCTCATTGTTTTTTGACTTCTGGTTTGTATTTCCACAGCGATCTTACGTATTTATGAATGAACTGCTCGTTTTAAAATCTTCCCGGTCTACTGACATTTAAGACATCTGCTTTAAACATTATAATGCTCATGATAACTTCATACACTCTACAAGTAAATCCACTTCACCAGATAATTATTCTTTGACAGCGATGCCATAGAAATATACAGAGCTACCACAAAAACAGAAGTTCAAAGACAAAATTATAAAGATGGCTGCGCGCTCATTTCTCTGGCACATAAGGTCTATAACAATAACGGAACAATATAATTGGAATCACTTTCAGAAAAAAATTTTATTTATTTTTTTCAGCTGATGAATGATAAAAACAGCCATCCTGCTTTAAAGAGCATTTAAAGTGGCAGAAAAAAAACTGCAGAGCACACACGTTATGCATCAGGGAATGATCACAGTCTCATAAAAACTCATAGAAATCCTTCTTTCTCTCTTTAACTGAATCTATGGCTTTTCCCAGATTGTCAGCTGTCCAATAATCTCTGACCTTTCAGAGGCCTGCAGTTCAATTACTCGCCAAACGAATAGTTCACACGTTGATGGTATGATGAACTTTACAGCGGCGTATTTCCTCATTCCCTCCACTGACTGATTCCTGAGATTAGACTGATGGGACGAGCGAAGGGGAAACCGATTTCACAAGTGACGTTTGTGTGCTTTTGTTTTTCAGCTCCTGAGTCCTCAGGATCTTCGCCAGGACTTTCAGAGGTAACACGCAGTCTCTTCTGTGCATGTGTGCATGTGTAAGCGTGTTCTACTACGGGCTGATCTGCTGACAGTGTGCAGGTGTAGCACTTCAGCAGCAAAACCGTCTGCACACACACACACACACACACACACACACACACACACACACACACACACGTTGTCTAGTTTGCCGATTGTGAAATCATTGTGCTGAGCTTTTGTTCTCTCTAAATCTTGACCATCCAATCAGAACCGTCGCTGAGCTGTGACTGACAGTGATGAATGCCCGCCCACTCCCATCAGCTCTGTTAGCACGAGCAGAGCATGCTGGGAGCATCTTGACAAATACTCCGGCACTTCATTAATACAAACTCTGAGGAAACAAACAAAGGCAAACTGAACTGTTTTATACAGCTAGAGCACAATCCATCAGCTCAGAGAAAGATCAGCTCATTCTTCACACAGCTTACAGAGCGTGTGTGTGAGTGTGTGTGTGTGTGTGTGTGCGTGTGTGCGTGTGTGTGCATGTGTGTGTGCGTGTTTTGGGGACTCCAGGCATAATTAGAAGATTTCTCTAGTACATCAGCTCATATTAGAGACATGGGTTGTACTCCGTACACAGTGCGCTTCATGTTCCAGTCACGCACATGACGAGACACCATTACATGCTGCTTAGAAATCTGGGCTATGAACACAGAGGTCACAGGGTGTAACTGTTTTATCAAAACAATTGGTGTAGTTACAGTATCCACTGCATTGACCTCTTAAGGCCTGGACACACCAAGCCATTGGGCAATGTCGTGCCGTTTCTGACCGTCGGTCAGCTTAGTTTTTTTCTTTGTTTTTTAGTGTTCCGCACAGTTGGATCTAGTCAGACGCCATCAGGGTTTTTTGGCCCGCTTCAGCATGTAGAATCGGCTTCAGGCCGTCGGTGAGAGAGAGAACTCTGATTGGCTGTTCATCTTAGCGAACGAGTCAGTGCACGAGAATAAAAGCAAAAGTAAGCAATGAAGTCTGTAATAATTTTACATCATCTTGCACCTGAGCATTCGAATGAACAAAAATTGTCATAATAACATGAGCCAAATGGAATGAAGAAAGTGATCAGCGTGATTAATATTCAAAATGGTAAGCAAGCGCTGCTTTGTTTATGGTTTGTATATCTGCAGTCCTAGTTTTGGTTTCCCTTTTTGAATGACGGAAATAGACTATTGATACCTGCTCGTATAGACAAATCTTTACTTACACGCAGGCGCAGAATGTACGTGCTAGTTGACATTCACCTTTTTGTCATTTTGGTGTTTTCAAGCTCAGCTTTTTGGCTGAGATGCAGCCGATGAGAGGCGACAACACAGTCAGCTTTCATTGCTGCTAGTTCTTTGACGTCGGCTTGGTGTATTCTAGGCTTTAAGCCCAAAGTATACTTCAGCCATCCACGTTCTGCAAAGGTCCGCGCACTCTGTATGTGTGCAGCCTACTGTTTGTGTCCGTGTGGACGGCACGCGTACAACAGCGCATGTGCGAGTGACTTGAGCGCTTGAAAACAAACTCCACTAGATAGTGCGAACGCGCTGAACGTGTCTTTCCACATTCACGGCCAATGGAGTATACTTTGAAAGGCTTGCATACTAAAATGTGTGCTAAATGGAGCAGAAAGCAGAAAATTAAGTATATCCTGGCCTTTACTGTCCCCTCTGACCTTTGACCCTGCAGCTTGTTGACTGTCTCTGAAGATCTGTGAAATGAGTTTCATGTGTGTCTCAGATTCAGCACTGCATTTGTCATTATGATTCAGATCATATCATTTGCCTTTTGGATGCTCACTGATTTTGATTTCATCAGTTTGCGGAGCAGAAATCGGGTGATTGTTTGGGGTGTCGTGTGTTCGGGTTTGTGAGTTCAGCTTCTCCCTCAATAGGCCCAATTTATGTTTTAATTACTGGGATTCACCCAGCCGGAGTACACACACACACACACACACACACACACACACACACACACACACAAACAAGCACTGGCTGTTGCTGTATTAATGAATTATAATGTGGTCTAAGCATTCTTCCTGTTGGAGTGAGATGAGCTGTTTAATACCTGCCAGACGGACTTTATTAATGAGGCTTTAATCTGACCAGCACGTTTGTGACGCTGAGCTCATAAATATCATTGACAGCCGTGATTAGACCTCATCAATACAGCCCATAACTCTCAGTGCAATTAACAGAGAGTGTGTGTGTGCGTGTGTGTGTGTGTTTGTGTGTGTGTGTGTGTGTGTGTGTGTGTGTGTGTGTGTGTGTGTGTGTGTGTGTGTGTGTGTGCATGCGTGCTTGTGCGTGTGTGCTTTCTGTTTTGTTTATTAATTTGGTGTATGCTTTTATTAAAAGTGACTTACATTGCATTCATTGCTATTCACCATTTTGTGTGTGTGTGTGTATATATATATATATATTTCAGTCAAACCAAAATTTAATCAGACACCTTGAACATTTCATTCATTATTACAGTTTATTCACTATAGTTTAAAAAATGGTAATACAATATGACAAGATCTCAGAGTTAAACTGTGTCAGAAAAAAAAAAAAAAAAAAATATTCTTAACTATGTCAGATAACACTTAAGCAAAACATGGTTAGGTCAAAGTGTCTGAATAATTTTTGGTTCCAAATTTTTATCAATTTTACTGGTAGTCCACTGTATGAAGAATTTGTGGGTATAATATGTCACAGTTCACTTTATTTTGCTATCCTCACTTACATAAATTAAATATAGTGTCCTGCACCCACTAGTAAAAATATAGCAAAAATATCAAAAATGTCTGAATCATTTTTGGTTTGACTATATATATATATATATATATATATATATATATATATATATATATATATATATATATATATATATTTTGTTTAAATTAATGATTGCAGAAATGAGTACACCCTAGATTTAATTCAACAAATGTATAATATTCTAGCACTTAGTATGCCCTCCATAATTTTGAATATACTGCTCTGACCCTTCTTGGCATAGAGTGTACAAGTTCATGCCAAATTGTCACATCTGTCCTGTTTAACTCCTGGATGATGAGCTCCTTAAATGTCCTGATCTTTAATGGGGAGTGTTGCTTAACTCGTCTCTACAGAATTCCCCACAGGTGCTCAAGAGTGTTAAGACTGAGTGCAATACATGTCCACAGAAGGTTTTTCACCTTGGGAGAATGCATATCCTCATTGTCATGTTAAAAAAATGCCCAACAATGCAGAGAATAAGGAAAGGGTAACATCTTCTGTTTCAAGTTTGTGTATTAAATTACACGGTGGTGTGGGAATTCATGACAGCATTGATGAAGCACAACTCCCTCACACCTTCAGCACTCATACATCCCTATATAAGAGCTTTACTACCACTGAACTTTACTGTGAGAACCAGGCACTTCTCACTGTACTCCTCCTCTAGCAACACCATAACATTTTGGATGCTGTTAGATCCAAAATGATTGATTTGGTCTCATGAGACCAGAGTATTGATTCCCAGAATCTATATTTTGTAAATATGGGCTTTGGAAATGGCTAACTGACTTTATTGTGCTTTGGCTAGCAAAAAAATCCCTCATCACTAAATGAAAGCTTAAAATGAAGGCCTGATTATTTCAGGGGTCTTGACAGAAGTCCATTGTTTTTGAATTTCTGTGTTACTTTTGCTATATTTTCACACTTAAAACAATGATTTGGTAATCATCTTGTTCCACTGTCCTCTTTGGTGCTAAGAAATAAGTCTCCTGACAGTTCTCTCCCAAGTGGTTCTATTGTTGTCAGCATTAAGTCTGAGAATGATTCAGTGGGCTATATAACACTTTTAACTGTCAAGAAATTACTTTTCTTTAAATGTTTTGGTTCAACATACTTACCTGTTGATCAAAAATTGCCTTAAACTTACACCAGAAAATTTTTATTTCATTTTATTTAGTAACTTTTAAGAGGGTGTACTCATTTTTGCTACACAACATTTTATCACCTTGATAAGAAAATCATATTTTCTTGAATAATTTTGACATGCTTCTTTGGTAATTGATTAAGCAGACTTGCTGGAACATTATATCTCTAAAGAATCCTAACATGTCTTCTAAGTAATTGAGTAATTGCTGACTTTCAGAAGTTTCAGAGGGGGCGTACTCATATATGCTGTGCACTGTATATATACAAACATACAAATGATATATATATATATATATATATATATATATATATATATATATATATATATATACAGGGTGCGATTTGTAGGGGGGGATGAGGGGATTTCCCCCCTTCTGGTCTATGTATCCCTGCCTCTGCTGAATTATTTTTATCCCCGGTGGGTAAAACGCTGCGTTTATATAGAACTGTCTCTTTACGACCACAACAAACGGGACACTTTTCAGACGCGCATTCTGACTTCGCCTCAACGCCAGGCACAAGTCAAACGAGCGCGGAAAAGATAGGTGAGGACGAGGGAGCTTTACTTGAACAACAGTGAACTGCGGTCAGACGAGATGTTGTCAGGCTATGTCAGTAAAACTCAGAAAAATGAACATGACTGTCCAATCAGCCGTTATACTGTGCTCACGGCGCGCACTCAACAATTGCACGTGCAAATGCGGCGATGCGCGCTGCACATTACTTTATTATAGCTTAAATAAAGCACAAATGAAACTACAAGCATGCACCGTCGTTCTTCTGTTGTAAATTAAGTCATGAAATTACCAAACATGCGATTAAAGCTGCCTCAAAACTGTGCATGCATAGGCTATTTGTTGACATTGTTTCAAAGCAATTGTTATCCAATTTGTTGGCCTTAAAACGTCTTAAAATGCACGTCTACACCAAGGAAATCAACATTTTTTCGGGGGAGCATGCCCCCGTACCCCCCCCAGACTAGTAAACTACATTTACTTCAGTAAGGCTAATACTAATGCTTCAAAACTCAAGGTTAAATCAGAATATTTATTGTAAAAATGTTTCTGTAACAGGCAGCTGCCAAAAAAATGTATATAGCTCCACTGTGGTTTGTGATTTATTTTCAAAAGGGAAAAAAAGACCAAAAAAAAAAAACTTTTCAAAACATCCCCCCCCCTCTGGTTTTTTCACAAATCACACCCTGTATACATATATATATATATATTTACACACACACAAAAAAAATGTGAATAGCAATGAATGCAATATAAGTCGCTTCATGTTATATATAGCAATTTTTTTTGCTGTGCACTCTGAACGTGTCTTGAGCAGAGCCTTTGTAAAAGCAGAGAAGGTCATCTGAGATGTCCACCCCATCAAACACTGAGTAACTGATGAAAGTGTAGAGGGTGAATATAAAAGAAAAAATCTCTTTCTTTTGGTGCACGAAAAGCGACAGATTGACGTAGCAGCTCTTTCAAAAACTCTCAACTGTAAAATAGCGGGATGAGACACAATACAGAGAAAGGGAGAGGATGAAAGAGTGGGTGGACAAACAGAACTGTGGATGTGTGAGAAGGGCAATTCATTATCACGTCTAGTAGCCACAGATCAGTTTTGAAGGAGCATTCTGTAAACTTTCTTTGGATCACATTCACGTCACTCAAACACACACCTGCTTTATTATCACTCCAGACACCTTCATCTGCACTGAAGTTGCTGAGAGAACCAATGTGAAAAAGAAGTACACTTTAGAATCCTTTTTGTTGAATGTATTGACAAGCATTTATGGTAAACTAAAATATACTTCGATGTCATTTCTATTCAAACTTCTGTGTCATGAATTTAGTTGCAATTTAGTAAAATATGAAACTTTAAATATATTATTGATTAATGCTGTAATTTAAAGTAATCAACTACTTTATGTGTATGTTAGTCAACACATCAAAATAAGTGTGCTACTTTAAAAGATTAAAAAAAATAAAACAATGATTTAAAAGTGTACTTAAAACAGTCATGAAACTGAACTCTCTTTAAGTTGACTTAAGTTTCTTTTTTTTTTTTTTCAATAATATTATATTGTCTGCAAGTACAGTTTATTTACTTTTACGATTTGAAGTACAGTACAAGTGCACATTCAATACAATTAAGTGCACTTCTTTTTCACAAGGCTATTTCTGACTTACTCCACATTTGCACAACCTCTGACATGAAGGACAAATGCAATTGTTTGAATTGTTAGAGCTAAGGTTGGTCTGTTTGTTGTACTGTAGCTTCATTGTTGATTTCTCTGTTATGCTGATGTCCACGGAGAGTTTATCCAGAACTCACACATCCAGCTCCTTCCCAAGCATTAGAATGCATTTCTCCATCGTTCTGTCGTCTTTGGGTTTCGATCAGGTGTCATTGTGGGTCTGAAAGCTGTCAGTGCCGGGCTGACTAGCGCTGGGAGACTGTCTCTCTTTCACATTTCTTTCTTCACAACAAAAAATGACTGTCTCTCGTTACGCATGGTGATCCCGTCTCCTCGACGACTGCTGCTGTCACTGTGGCAACTGTCAATCAATCGCATCTACAGCTGGAGAGAGCAAGATACAATAATGACAAAAACCCAAAGATATTCTCTGCAGGATAGTTGCTCTGAAGATTTGAACTCAGATAAGTGTTTTATTAGTTTAATGAGTTCTTTCACATGAAACTTAAAGAGAACCCCGGGTATTAAGACTTGTATGGCTTAATATAACGTAAATTATGTCTCTTACTGAAATATGTAGTAGAAAACCCATGAAAGATTTACGGTATATAAAAAATCCATGACATATTTTGGACAATGGGGGTGCCATTTTGTTTAGGTGTGCAGTGCATTCTACGTACAATTCAAGTGGTTGCACTCAGTGAGCTACTGACTCTACCCTGTTGCTATTTTTACCGCAACACAACTCGGAATATAATATACGATGCCACATTGTGCGGCTTTTGGTTGTAATTTTCAGTCAATGGGCAACAAGAGAATCGATGCAAGTCTTCACTGCTTTACTAGCGCTAAGAGGAGAAAAGAAGGGGAAGTTGTGAGGAATGTGGATGAATAAAACTTCCTAAAGACCCGCGTCTTTGTTCTTTCCACTTTAGCCCTGATGCCTTTGAGGCTTTTAGTAGACCACAGCTACTGAAAGAGCTTACAGTTTCTGATGGATATAAGCGTAGGTTTTAACCAATTGCTGCACCTGTCGTGGAGACTGACGAGGGCAGCCCATAACACATCTCGATTGAGACAGACTGCCTCAAAGCTCATGTGTGCTGTGATACACAGGATATCTGTGATAGCATAAAACAGTAGCCTAGCATCTTCTCAGCACATTTAACATTGTGTAATGCATTCAGGTGACATATCAGAGGATTTTTACACGTCAATCATACAACAGTAGTTTGAATAGCCACAGAGACATTGCATGTCTTGTTTTCATCCTCACTAATTTTGCAATGTGGCTCAAATTGAAAAGGCTGATCATTACTAGATTACCGTTGCCCCCAAGTATACAGATGAAAAAGTATCAAAGGCATCAGGGCTAAAATGGAGAGAATAAAGATGCGGGTCTTTAGGAAGTTTTATCCGTCCACAGACATCTTCCCATTTTATTCTCCACTTCTTAACGCTAGGAAATCAGTGAAGACTTCCGAGTTGTGTTGCGGTAAAAATAGCAACAGGGTAGTGTCAGTAGCTCACCGAGTGCAGCCATTTGAAAACAAAATGGCGCCCCCCCCATTGTACAAAATATGTATAAAACGATGTGGATTTTTTATATAATGTAAATCTTTAATGTGTTTTCTATTACATATTTCAGTAAGAGACTTCATTTACGTTAAGCCATACAAGTCTTAATACCCGGGGTTCTCTTTAAAGGGTTCTGCCAGGCCCTTCAAATATAGAACATTTTAGGGGTTCCCATCATAAGATCATTTTATGGATTTAGTTTTAATTAATTTTTAATTTTGATTTGAAATTTTTAATTTGAAACAGCTAGTAAACATACTTTATCATACTTTAACATTACTCCTTGTGTAGAACCTTGTTTTAGTATTGCTATTTTTCATATTGTAAATCATCATTGATTTTTGGATATTCATTACTTCTGTATGATAAACAGTTTTGGTACAGTGTTGGGTCACCACTTGTAAAATCGAGGCCCAGAAGCAAAACTAGATGCGAACCAAAGAACAACCAAAGGTTTTTTTTTTTTTTTTTTCCCCAGTTAGTCACATTTAGTATCACACTAATATTTTGTGAATGTTATTAGCATTAGCTTCACCCAGAAATTAGCAATTAGCATTAGTGTAGCAGAGACAGTTTATTTCTTAGCTATGCTGTTGGACATGTCTGTTAATATTTCATTTGATTGAATCTTTAGAATGATTTCCGTTTGGTTCAGTTGATTAATCTTCATGATTTAGAACAAAATGCTTCTCAGAAGACTTAATCGTAAAGCTGCATGAATAAAAGTCACTGTTGAGATTTGTCAACATATTTGTTATCGTCAAACAATTATTTTTCATAAAAAAAGAGTGATTGTTTTCTGAATCCATCATCGACAGTCTTTAAATGAGACATTTGCTTAAGCTGATTTATATCAGATTTTGCAGTATTGTTCACTCTGTATAACATTGTTATCTGACATCTCTAATGACAAAATGTTAAATAACTTTTTGTTTCTTCAACTTTTGTGATAACTTAAACTAAATGATAAACGGAAAACTACCGTAATGGATTTTAAAAGTGTTAAATGATGGTCACATTAAATCTGTCCTAAAAAACTTTTAACTCAACTTTAAGTAAATTTTGCTACTTTGTGTATAGATGTAATTGTTTTATAAACAACCCTATCAGAACTTAAACTGTTATTATAAAAGTAAAGAGTGAAATAATCATAAAGTGTTTACTATAAGTGTTTGAAAATGATTTAATACCTAATTATTGTTACACAAATTATGATTGGCCCACAGCTGTAATATGAATTATTAAAAAGAGATCCTTTCAGGGTGAGATCTACGTTATTTTATTCTTATAAGTGGTTTGAGTGTTTTTTTTTTTTTTTGTTTGTTTTTTATATATATATATATATATATATATATATAAGAACTGATAAATGAGACTGTCTCACTTATAAAATGGAGAACAAATGTTAAGTATTCTATTAAGATTAATCATAATTTCAAGATGTTAAGAAATAATTGCTACCTGCTTTCATTTAAAAAAACAAGACAAAACAAAAAACAAACTGAAGTCAGAAAGTCAACTAAAGTCAGTGTACTTGTTTACCAAAAAGACAACAGTGTCAGTAAAGAACTTGACATGAAATATAGGAGTGTTGTGTGTAGTTTAAAAAAAAAAGGTTCAATCAAGGTTAGTATAATTTATTTTTATTGCGCTTTATTTCCAATCAAGCTGCAATTTTGTCACATTATATTTAAAAATGGTATAAACTTGTGTGTATTTACGACACTATGAAGTTAACCTTAGCGAGACAAATGAGTCAGAAATGTTATCACAACATGTCATTTCAACCACTGTAATTTCCAACATAAAATGAAGAAAATTAAATAAATCCAATGTGATGTGTCAAAACTTATAACTTTCAGGAAAACTTCTCCTGTGATCATGTATGACATTGACCACAAAGCCAGAAGTGCTCATAGATTAAGAAACACCCAAATATACATTTTAAACAAATATTAATTGTTGTCAAGTCCAGGTTCAGCTGGGAATGACACAATAAAACTTTACGTTTTGACTATTGAATGCCAGTGTATCATGTAAAACGGCATGCTGCATCGTGGGAAAGGACATTTGATATCACAGTGCAGGATCAGGCGTGAGATTTCTGTCCATTAAGGTGTCAGTTTCTTGAAAAATCAGATGGCTGTGCCTCACGCTTGTCGCCGAAGGCTTTTCCCCAACTGGGGAAACAAGCCAACCATCACCAGCACCAACATGCCGCTCATCCTGAGACGTGGATCCAAGTGGGGCTTAATCTGACAGTAATGTCTGCCATCATATCAGGGGCGGTTCTAGACCCGTTTTAGGGTCGTCTCCACCCCCTAAAAATATCACCTATCTGAATGATTGGGCCGGTGATGCTTTCTCAAGAAAGTTTATCATTTTCATGTGTTTTTAAGTTTAAAGATTCAAGCGCAAGATGCTGCGAAAGAAAACTCGGTGCAGTACTGGCGCGCTGTGATAGATTGTTTCTGTGCGTGCACACACCTGGTGTGCACACACAGAACAACGCCTCTCAGACAGTTATCTTGAGTTCAATTTTGCTTCTTCTTGAGCCCACAAATACACACACAATTATGTCAAAATGCCCAATTTGACGAGTGTCCATGTAAACACAGTTTTAAGTGAACATAAACAGTTAAGAAAACATTGGATGTGTGTCAATATAAAGTGACATCATTAGGTGTTAAAGTGACAGCAGAATCATATACCTTCTGTTTCAATAATGTTAATCAAACACCAAAAGAAAAAGACATAATCACTCAATGCTCTTAACTAATAACTTCTGTAGCTTTAATTGTATCTGTGTATATTTACTTCATACAGAAACACAGTTTCCACAAGTAGGCCTACTGTAAAGTGTTTAATTTGTATCTTTGTTCTCTTGTATTTGTTTGTGCTATTGCTTGAAATTTATTTGTTCTTTTTTTGTTTTATTGTTGACTGTTTACTTGTCTTTAAAGGGTCATGAAACCCCAGAACACATTTTTTGAGCTGTGAACAGATATGTATAGGCTGCACATCATTGAAAACACTAAAGGTACTCATTAATTTTATTTAAAAGTTGAAATTAGTTATTTTTTATCATTTTTCTGAGCGATTTCTGTCTTCCGGTTTGAAAAGCAAAGTCGGAGAAACGTCACAAAATCTGAAGTCATCGTATACTACCGGCAAGATCAGGAGTGCTGATTGGCTCCAGTATGGGCTGGTCGAACATGCTGACGTCAACAGTTTCTGCATTTATTCATGACATAAAGCTTATTCAATCCAATAACTGCGCTGTAGTATGCATAAGATTATAATTGCGGTATTATGCATTCTCTTACCTCTGTCTCTGTTGTTGTCATTCAGAAACATGGGTTGTTAGGTGTTTGTTTCCTCAGCGCTACAACACAAAAATGCGTTTTCCTGTGATGCGACCAGAGCAGAAGTTTGGGTGCATGTGGTTTGTTTTGCTGTAATCTACCAGCACAAATGGAAAATATGTTCGCATGAGATCGCATTATAGCGGAGAATTCAAATGTCACAAAAGTGCTGTTCATATGCACACATATTTCATCAAGTCTTCTTCAAATGAAATATATGTGCAAACTGGACACTGATACAGTGGTGTGAACGTGATGATACGATTATTCTAATACAAAAGACTGATTTAGATCTAAAATTCAAAGAAAAAAAAAAAAAGAAAAAAAAAACTATGTCTTTATTCTTCTTGTGTTAAACTATGTGTCATTTATCATGAGACTGCAGTGCTCGTAAACGTAATGAAAGTATTATTAGCCCTTTTAAATATTCTTTCGCATTTCTCCCTTGTGCTTGGGAGTTTGTTGTCATTTTTCTCCGTGCTCATATATTAATGTTCATTATTCTATATAATGAGTGTGTTGTAGGTCTGTGTTTCATTGGTTGTTCTCTCCCCTCTTCCCCCACTCTACACTCCCACGTTTCCAGAGCTTTACACGCCCATTTTCACAGAATTTTTGAGCTTTGAGGTGTGAACGACCAGGCTAAAACAGGGGGGGTTTCATGACCCTTTAATGTTTGAACTTTATATTAGTTAGGCTAGTATTAGTTTTTGCTGTGATCTTAAATTGTAATTGAGAATTGTGAAATTTCACTGGTTTCTAAAATGTTGGTATCGTAAGGTTATATAGGTCAAAAACAACGAAGGCAATAACTTTATTTATTTAGGGCCTAGGTTAGGTTGAATGTTTTGGCAGGGAAAATAAATATGTCTAAAAAAGAAATCCTTAGTGCCCTGAGTCAATATTTTTTGTTTTGTTTTCTAGCTAGTTAATGGTGATACTTGTTAATAATAATGATATGATGACAATTTTCTATTAGTAAAAACAGTAACCTACATGTGTACTGTACCAATTTGAACTGTATTGCAGAAAGACTGGTATCATTCATTCATTCATTCATTCATTTAGTTAGTCAGTATTGACTTAGTACCAATTTAAGTACCGGTAAGATACTTTTGACTTAATATATAGTAATATAGTGGTCTCGATTTAAAGATGCACCACGCAATGGTCTCCTGCTACAGATTCTCATTGAGGACTAGCCCCCCTGAGGATGAAATCCTAGAACCGCCCCTGCGTCATATTGTATCTAATTCCATCTGAAGTCACGTTTTGGAAATGAAGTTTAGATCTGTAGAATGCCAGCTTTGTGGTCTCAGGTCAGATTTTCTTTGATAAGGTTGCACACTGCAGCCTGCGGATGAAGGCGTTTATGAATCATGCACAACCAGAGAAAGTAATGACCCTTCGTGAGCACATCCGTGAAGCTTTATGACACCCTACGAACAGCTTGAAGCGGTGTGCTTGAAGAGACGGGAAATCAGTATTAAAGGTGCTGGAAGTGATGCTAGATGGGTCATTCTTCCAAAAAGCCTTAAAACATGCCTTCTTGAGAATAGAGTGCATTAGTGCCTCCCACTTTTTCAGAAGCGTTTCCGGGAGTCTATTCATTTTCCTCGTAGGGATTTAAAATAAAAAGTCTTTGTTGAAGTGCTATAAGGCATGAACCAAGACAACAAGCTGCGAGGTGAAACACAACATTACTAACTTTTGATTTCATGCAAAAATTATGAAAATCATACAAAAAGGCAAAAAGACTGTGAACTTAAAAACCTTAGCGAGTGAAAGAACTACAATCCCATTAAACACTGAGAATGGCATAAATTAAAAATGATTGGGAAATATAAAACGTAAAATGTAAATTTAAATTTTCAACTTTTATTTATTTAGCACATTTAAAAACAACTTTATTGCTCAAAGTGCTTCACAACTTAATTAAAAAATAAAAAAGATTATATAAAATGGTAAAAAAAAAAAAATAATAAAAAAAAATAATAGTATTTAACATATTTAACATGCCTACACACATACATAAATTAAACATTGTTATGCACCAAAATAGAAACTGCCCAATGAGATCAATTTAGAAAGAAATGTTTCCAGTACTCAAGGTTCCCTCATTTCAAAAGCTAAGTTAAGAAGTTGTTGTCGTTAAAGTTGTTTATTACTATGGAAATAATGTATAAAGTTATGTATAAAGTGCAGAATATGCACATATATACAAATATTTAAGAGTTTTGAGAGCCTAGTGAGACTGAATTGAGTCATTTGCAGTGCTTCATGGGAGTGGGCGGAGCCAAAGAGCTCAATTTGCTCATGGCGACTCTCTGATTGGTTGAATTTTCTATACAGCATCATGGGTAATGCTTTTTTTTCTTTTTTTTCTTTTTACAAATAAGTTGGCTCTACAAAAGTATATACCATCAATTAACAACCTTGTAGCTCGCAGTAGGTCAGTCTTTAATGGTTATCATTAAAAATCAACTTATATGGAAAATGGAGTTGGAGTTTTTATGGAGTGAATGGAGTTTTTACTTCCAGAAAGGACTGTTTCACTGTTGCACTCTATATTGTTTTCTATTGTAGCAAATGTTCTTGTAAGTTGTTTGGGCCTTGTATGTGGATTCACCTTCAAGTCTCTTGAGGGCCTCTAGATATATCTTGGATCCCTCCTACAACATAAATCTGTGGGAGCTTTATCGTTCAGCAGGTGAAAATGGTGCACATAATCACTTTGTAAAGTAACAGCACGTCTCTCCTCAACAAGACACATACGTAAATTCAGCTATGAGCAATAATAATAGTGATTCCTGCTATAGCAAACACCACTTTTTCGAAGAAACACTGTAATGTGATGCATTCCTCTGTGCTGATGGTGGTGAGTAATCAACTCTTTGTATAATCAGAGACTCGTCTTGGTGCCAGAGTGTCTGGGTCATTATACCTGTTTTAACTGATCCACATTTAGCTGTTGAATTGTGGCTTAAAGAAGGGGTGTGTGATATTGACAAAAAAAAAAAAAAAAGATATCTCCATATTTTCTGGGCAAATCTTTTTTTTTTTTTTTTTTTTTGGCTAGTATCTTGACTGGTTTTGGCCTGACTGACAGCTGACTTTTCTAACCTTATGTAGATGTATTCATCATCTTTATGCAAATTCTTCCAGATAATCAATCAATAAATTCAATTAGAATGAACACTATAGTCTGTTACCAATCAAATGAAATACGTAAGTGTCAACAAAATCCATTTTTGCCGCATTTATAGAAGATGTATTTACACTGCAGTTACAATTGCATAAGATTAATGTTTTAAAAATAATATTTTGAATATTGAAATATAAATATTTAAAAATATAAATATAAATCTGTGAGTAGGTCACTGTTTCAATAAGTTATTAAGTTGTTCATTCTACTGATTTGTTGAAATGGCTGATTCATTTAAGAACAAAGCAAGTGACTGAATGGATTGTTGAATCATTGATTTGTTAAAAAACTGGAACAAAACACCACTGTGTGTCGCTCAGAGATGCACAACGATTCTGTTGCGGCTTTGTTTGGAACTATTTTGCTCATTTTTGGAACATATTTAGCATGTTTTGGAATTAATAGCGCAAAAACAGACACAATTGGCAAAATTGTGTCTAAATGTAACACAGTAGTAACTTCTTGTTAACTGAACTGTTTATTGAACTGTAAAGTCAATATCACATTTGCAATGATGTTGATATTTGGGAAAAACAGCACACCTGCTCTAGTGATATTCCTAAACTATATCCCCACTGACAAAAATATGAACGTGTGTTCGGCTTTACGAAAGTCGTCGGCAGCGCTGCACAGGTCACAAGACTTCACGAAATTAACAATGTCACCAAAGAAGTGTGTTTTTGGTTGTGAGGGAAAGATAACCTTGCTTCACAAAGAACCCAGTGTTAGTGTAAGTGGAGCTGTGAGTTTTGTGCTCGCGCATTACATTGATGCGCTCTCGATATTTGTAATAACCATAGAAACTGATAGTTGCAATCACTTTTTTATTGGTTAAAATGAATGGAGAATATCTCGTGTTTTTTCCGTGGCTGCTCGAGCCCTCAGGATCGGCGCTTATGGTTTCATAAACAAGGCCCAGTTCTACACTGGATTTACAGATCGTTTGAAACTGAAAGATGGAGCTGTCTCAGCAGTAATGATCCCGGTCATGAGTCGGAACCGCAGGTGGTGAGTAAAAATGCTTCAAATGTCTGTTTTGTTGGCAATAGGCGCCTAAGTGATAATGTAAACAACACGAACGTAGTAAATTCATAAATTCATTATTCATCATTCACTATACGCTATATTCATTATATTGATTCAAAAGTTATCCAGGGATAATGCGATGGTGTATTGTGTGTAGCTTGCAGACGATCGCTACGCAAAAGCTGTGCGTGCTCATCACTCTTTAGCTCCACTCACACGGCATGCCTCCAGGCGCTCGGCTTTTTTCGGAAAGACTCGGTACAGCGTATGTATCTTTTATAAATATTATAAAACTAAACACTTTTCGGAGATATGAAGGATGCACTACTACTCTATAGGTACACAAGATTAACATGAGATTGGCAGAAACTGTGTGTGATACCCCCCCTTTAAAACATCCAGTTTTTTAAATGTTTTAAAAACAGTTTTTCTTGGTCATGCAAATGTTAAGGGAACATTCCATTTTATAATTTTGCTAACATTATGGAAATGTTTCAGAATGTTCAGCGAACATTCAGAAGTAACATAACTTTACGTAACGGAAAAAAGATTAGATGAATGTCCAACTAAAAAGTTTCAGAAAAACATTCCATACACAATGTATAAATAATTGTTTTGTGCTAACGTTTTGAGAACATTGTAAAATACCAGGTAACTTTGAAAGAAAATTCTATTAATGTTATTGAAAAAAAAAAAAAAAAAAAAAAAAAAAGTTTGTTCATAACTTTGAGAGCACCTTGCCAGAACATTATCCAAAGTTCTGAGAACATTACATCCTGGGATCATATATACCGTAAATATAAGACAGAAACTCATAAAGGGGCATATGTCACCATATATTGAATTTTAATGTCATTCTAACTTCATTCTACAAGGCTACATCTTTTTATTTTATTTTATTATTATTATTATTATTATTATTTATTTTTTTTCCAATTTTGTGGGTTTTCTTGTGCGTAAGTTCACACCAGCTCCAGTTGCGAGCAGCACGACAGAACAAGGTCACGCTGACCAACTGTACTGCAGGACCGCACTGATATATGGCCTGCCTTTACAAACACGGCAATAAAGATTTGGGTGTTTGAATGAATCACGCAGTCAAACGACGCTTCATTACTGGAGCTATTAGTCTCCCGTAGGAGCCGATACTTCATGGCCACACATCAACCTTGGAGCTCTTGGGATCCAATGGGCAGAGTCAGAAATACGACTACACGTCCACGCTGACCCAGCACCACGCTGACTCTTTCGTTCACACCGCCGTACTGGCGAATTTGCAGGTATTTGTGCGCCAATAGATCTTTTTCCTTCAGGATGAAATGAATTTCCACAGATTCAAATTCACCTGCTCAGCTGTTGATTGAGCAGCCAGTGGGTTTTACAGCACAACCTCAACCTTCAGTAAACATCGCAGTAAATAAAAACAAACTGTGCCACACCGGAGCTTCTCTCCTTGGACTCAAAGCCAAGTTTTCGTATTGATGCCTCACCTCCATCCATCACCGCTACAGACGGCTCCTTTATTGACCTCTGAGAGCCAATGAATGACAGAGTCCGTTCCTGATAGATAATATCACCGGCTGATAGATTCCAGCCAGCTCTCATTCATCAGAAAGGCCCTGCTGTACTGTATTAGTCGAGCGCTTCACCGAGCCAGACACACGGTTAGTCCCAGATTCCCACTGTAAATCCAGTCACGTCCCGCATTCGATTATAGTCAGAGCAGAGGACAGCAGAGAAACCCCACTCGTGCGCTGTCGCTGTCAGATGCAGGGTCTGCCGGCAGACGCCTAAAGACCAAATCCAACTTGATCTCTTTTAGTCACTAAGTGATACCTGAGTTTTATGTGTTGCTGTGTGTGTGTCCGAGAGTTGCTGTATTCTGACGGCATTCATTTTCTAAACAAATGCCATTTCATTTGGTGATTGAGGTGGGATCAGGATCTCTGTAGTAATAAGTGGATAAGGGCACTACAGAAATCACTTTGAAATAAGTGCAGTATACAGGGCTTGACATTAACACCCCGCCAAATGTGGGTGGATTTCAGTGATATATAATGCAGTTACTCCTACTAGCCACTTTGGCAGGTTGAATTTTATATATAATATACATTTTTCAACTGTAGTCTTTTAAAAAGGCATCTGAAATGATAAACGAAGTGCAATGTAATGTTGTCAAAAATATCAATTTACGATGCATATCGCTACTGAAATATCTGAAATGCTTCCAATACTCATTTTCCGCAGAAAAGACATGATACCACCTGCGCTTTCTCGCTCTCTCATCTCTCCGACAGCAAGTTGACACACAAACCCGCCTCCCCTCACTCACTCATTTCATTTGCTCTGGATGAATATTTTTGATGTTACAGGGCTTGAATTTTGGTGTGGAATTGCACGTATTGCACACAATTTTACTTATTCCTGCAGATTTTGTGCTCACACCCAAAGTGTGTGCACATAAAGCCGCCTTTCAGTACTAAATTGAGTTCTTATTCGCTGCTTATTGCGCTTAAACAGTCAAATTTCACACAAAATACTGTCAAAATGTTGGTCTTGGTGAGTATCCATGTAAACACAGTCAGTTATGTTTTAAGTGAATGTAAACAGTTGAGAAAGAAAACGCATGTGTAACGGTCAGTATAATGGATCCGTGCATCAGGTCTTAAAGTGACAACAGCCTAATACAGGTGCTGGTCATATAATTAGAATATCATCAAAAAGTTGATTTATTTCACTAATTCCATTCAAAAAGTGAAACTTGTATATTATATTCATTCATTACACACAGACTGATATATTTCAAATGTTTATTTATTTTAATTTTGATGATTATAACTGACAACTAAGGAAAATCCCAAATTCAGTATCTCAGAAAATTAGAATATTGTGAAAAGGTTCAATATTGAAGACACCTGGTGCCACACTCTAATCAGCTAATTAACTCAAAACACCTGCAAAGGCCTTTAAATGGTCTCTGAGTCTAGTTCTGTAGGCTACACAATCATGGGGAAGACTGCTGACTTGACAGTTGTCCAAAAGACGACCATTGACACCTTGCACAAGGAGGGCAAGACACAAAAGGTCATTGCAAAAGAGGCTGGCTGTTCACAGAGCTCTGTGTCCAAGCACATTAATAGAGAGGCGAAGGGAAGGAAAAGATGTGGTAGAAAAAAGTGTACAAGCAATAGGGATAACCGCACCCTGGAGAGGATTGTGAATCAAAACCCATTCAAAAATGTGGGGGAGATTCACAAAGAGTGGACTGCAGCTGGAGTCAGTGCTTCAAGAACCACTACGCACAGACGTATGCAAGACATGGGTTTCAGCTGTCGCATTCCTTGTGTCAAGCCACTCTTGAGCAACAGACAACGTCAGAAGCGTCTTGCCTGGGCTAAAGACAAAAAGGACTGGACTGCTGCTGAGTGGTCCAAAGTTATGTTCTCTGATGAAAGTAAATTTTGCATTTCCTTTGGAAATCAGGGTCCCAGAGTCTGGAGGAAGAGAGGAGAGGCACACAATCCACGTTGCTTAAGGTCCAGTGTAAAGTTTCCACAGTCAGTGATGGTTTGGGGTGCCATGTCATCTGCTGGTGTTGATCCACTGTGTTTTCTGAGGTCCAAGGTCAACGCAGCCGTATACCAGGAAGTTTTAGAGAACTTCATGCTTCCTGCTGCTGACCAACTTTATGGGGATGCAGATTTCATTTTCCAACAGGACTTGGCACCTGCACACAGTGCCAAAGCTACCAGTACGTGGTTTAAGGACCATGGTATCCCTGTTCTTAATTGGAAAATCTATGGGGTATTGTGAAGAGGAAGAGGCGATATGCCAGACCCAACAATGCAGAAGAGCTGAAGGCCACTATCAGAGCAACCTGGGCTCTTATAACACCTGAGCAGTGCCACAGACTGATCGACTCCATGCCACGCCGCATTGCTGCAGTAATTCAGGCAAAAGGAGCCCCAACTAAGTATTGAGTGCTGTACATGCTCATACTTTTCATGTTCATACTTTTCAGTTGACCAAGATTTCTAAAAATCCTTTCTTTGTATTGGTCTTAAGTAATATTCTAATTTTCTGAGATACTGAATTTGGGATTTTCCTTAGTTGTCAGTTATAATCATCAAAATTAAAATAAATAAACATTTGAAATATATCAGTCTGTGTGTAATGAATGAATATAATATACAAGTTTCACTTTTTGAATGGAATTAGTGAAATAAATCAACTTTTTGATGATATTCTAATTATATGACCAGCACCTGTATACCTGCTGCCAAATTATGAGATAATATTAAAAATATCTATATGGCAGTTTTTCCCTATGGTATCGATGTCAAAATTGTGGCCAGTGAAAATGCTGAGTGGCTAGTAACTTTGGAAAACCACTAGCCACAGTGGCTGGTAAGCAAAAAAGTTAATGTCAAGGCCTGGCGGTATATGTAATTACAATGATTACAAATTTAGGCAATTGAATTAACCTGCTTACCATCACCCCCTTTTTGATCATAGATATGAACTTAAATGGTTGTAATTCATGAATCCTTTGGACTACAGACCTAAGGTTGGTCTCTTTTTTAAAGAAGTGACAATAAAAGTGTAAAAACGTGTTAGAAGTATAACTATAAAGCAAATGTACTGAACTAAACCTTTTTATTTTATTTTATAGAAAACATAGGTAACACTTTAGTTTAGGGTCCAATTCTCATTATTAACTAGTTGCTTATTAGCATGCATATTGCTAGGATATTGGCTGTTTATTGGTACTTATAAAGCACATATTAATGCCATATTCTGTTACCATATTCTACATCCTTTAATCCTACACAAAACCTAAACTTAACAACTACCTTACTATTAATAAGCAGTAATAAGGAGTTAATTGAGGCGAAATTTGTTGTTAATAGTGAGAATTGGACCCTAATCTAAAGTGTGACCAAAACATATTTTACAAAAAAATTTGGACTATTACATTTTTCATGGTAATACAATGCCCATTTTCAAAAAGATTTTCACAGGATGAATTTTGAGTGTTTAAATTTTCGAAAGATATGCTAGGGAATCTGTGATAGGGAAAAAAAGGCAATAAAAAAGTGTGCCAAGTGTCCCACTACCGGCAGTTTACAGGCTATGGTGAGTGGTCATTTTGGATTCTTGCATTTACCGGACCACCTCAGGGAAAACTAGTCCAAATAGCACTTATGAAACGAAAAAATAGTTGCATTTGCGGCTGCCAAGATAAGTGTTGCGATTGGGCTTGCTCTGGGACTGCTAATAAACATGCTTGTCTCTTGAGATTTTTCTCAAAACAAGGTTACCCTGTAGACACAACTAAGGCTGTGTCCATACAAAAATATTTGGAGATACTTTGATACTATTCATTTGGATCCTGAATTCTTCTATAAAAATAATTATTATTCTTATAATCTTATTCTACACAAGTTTTCTTCTTAAGTAAGATAAAGTTTTTAGTGTTCTTTAGGGCAACGATTTCGTTATATTTTTATAAGTGAAAAAGTGCAATGGATGTATTTCTTCAGGTTGTGATTGTGGCACAAAATTTTTAAGCAGCAGTTAAACCAACATTTTCTACCTTAGTGGTTTAATAATTGATGCATATCGTATCGTCAGTAGTTGTTGATAGCAGTAACCTGATGCAGCTGATATGAATGAGATGCCGTCCGTGATCTGGCAGTAGGACAGGTGAGGCTGAAAGCACATCTTCCCACCGAGCTGCACCCACAGACAGTCTGTTGTTTTCACTGCGAGTTCTCGTGTCCCGAAGCGGTGGGCTGCACAGATTGTTTTTGGACGCTGCCAGGCGGGCGAGTTTTAGCAGAACACCTTCACTGTGTGCTGGTGCCTGGGGGCAGAGCTTCAGCTGTTGGAATGAGAAGTCCTTCAATCTGTTTAATGATGCATTGGAAACACTCTCTCTGACACACACACACACACACACACACACACACACACACACACACACACACACTGCCTGTCGAACACTTGGATGTGTGATTTGATAGCAGTATTTTTCTTAGATTAGAATCTTCGTATTAACTGGGTCAGGACTACCACTTGTCAGCTATCAGAACATATAACAGCCTTGTTCAATAAAGCCAAAATTAACTCTGCTGCGCCCAACAGGCCACCAGTGGTACTGGCATTCTAACACACTGTATCTGACACACATTCATATTGGATGCTTTTGAATTTTAAGTTTCACTCCTTTTAGTTTTAAACTCTTTGCTCTTAAGTCACAGCTAATAATGTGTTTGGAATCACCCCTGTCTTGTTACAGCCGACCAACTGTTACAAATTCAAATTTGTTATTGCATAATAATGATGATTATTCTCTGGAGCTTTGTGAGTCAGTTCATTTAGAGCTTCATCAGTTAATGACAGTCTGTAGTTGTAGTAAGTAAACAATCACAGTAAACATGATGAGTGATTTATAGTGGGTATTTTGCCCATATAACTGATTTTTATAGTTTTATAAACAGCAGTTATCTTATCCTTGTAACCCGGGTTAAATTTATGGGGGTTTGAGAGGGTCTGACCCCCCATAAATGGTGCCTATTGTGTTCACCTGAAGAGGTACAGTAACCATAGCAACAGTAGAAGGCTCCAATGCTTTCAATTATGATCAGTATTGAAAGATATTGACAAAACATAAGAACTAGCATTATCTCTCTCTTTTAATGGATTTATGTCACATAAATAAGTCTTTAGAAGGATTGCGCTGAAGTTGTTTTTTTTTTCTTCTTTTTTTTTTTGCATGGGGGTGAGGAAAGACCATTTGCAAATTGTTTACTTAACCTCTGGATTGCAAAAGTTAACCAACTATTAACTAACTAACTAAATAGATTAGCAAGGTTTCTTTTAGAAATTCCTTTATTTAACTTTGTTAAATGAAGAAAAAAAAAAATGGATGAATGAATGAATAAATAAATAAATGAGCAGTATTCATTTTATAAATTCCTTTATTTAACTTTGATCGATCAATCAATCAAATACTGCTTATCATGCAGAGGAAAAGTTTGGGGGTCTTTAAAGTATACTAAACAGTCTTAATATCATATGCTACGTAACAACAATCCGGAGCCAAATAAACACATGAATAGAGTTGAAGAAGTAACCATAGCAATAGCAGACTGCTATTCCGTTTCGTTTTGGCAAAATATATTAGTTATACAGGCTACACATACTTGAAAAAAGTATGTATTATAAAAAAAAAAAAAAAAAAAGAAAAAAAAAAAAATATATATATATATATATATATATATATATATATATTAGGTACACAAAAAAACTTTGACTATTTGTTTAAAAAATTGTGCTTGAGGGAGGAAAAAGTGCTTTTGTCGCCCAAAGGTTACAGACAGACATAAATGCTATTATTTAACCGCCTGTGTCCTGTAAACACGTCACCAGAGAAGAGATGTTGCTGCAAGAGGGAGGGTAAGTTATTTTGATTAAAGATTATGAGGCACATGATTTTTATTTATTTAATTTTATTTATTTTATAACGATGGCCTACACGGATAAATCAACTATAATAAACTGCAATATTCCATTAAAAAAAATCCAAGCATTGTCAATTTTGATTTCATGGTGACTTTAAAGCTTCGCTCGTGCGCCCGGACTCGGTGCGGGCGGGTGACGTCACTCCTTGCTCCGTCTCTCTCCGGTGCTGCTCGGGCTCGAGCGCGCAGTCTCGCCGCACGCGCCTTTCGGACGGCACGCGCTCTCCCCTTCTCCCGCGCGCCCCGCGATGATCCGCTCGCACTGCTCCGATCACAGCCGACGCGCGTCACACGCGCTGTGAGGAGCTAGTAGAGGAGAATCATATACTTGTATGTGTGATAAACTCTGTGGTGCGCTGAAGAACTGACAGAACAGACCGAACAGAGAAACGCTCGCGCTCCGTTCAGATGCGCAGCGGCGTTTGGATTATCACTGGATGTGAATAAACTCTCTTCAACTGAACTCACACAACACCATGATGAGGAAATTGATGATGATGGTGAGCAGGTAAGACATTTAACGCGTTCTCAACTGATTTTGGGCTTTTTGCAACATGACAAATCATAACAGAAGAGAGAGAGTGTGTGTGTGACAGTACATGAGTGTGTATGACAGTATATAACAGTATATAAGTGTTAATGACAGCGTGAGAGTATATATGAGGCATTTAAGAGGTTGTTTTCACATATAAGTGGTGAATGAGATGTTTTTCTGTACATTTAAATAGTATAGGACTGTGTGTATGGCATAAAAGCATGTCTGTGAGTCTATGATTTTTTTGGTATATATATATATATAATGTGTGTGTGTATTATTTGTAAATCCTCCTGTTGCTGCTGGATTAAATGCTCATCATGTTTCTCATGTCAGATTACACAAATCACAAAGGTTTGAGCACTTTGACCAGAATACAGACTGAAGCGACTTTGGTTATTTGTCAGATTGAGGTTTTTCTTCATCATCATGTTGTCGCTGATGGTTGTGAGGCTTTTCTTCAATAGTTTTAGGATGTTATTGCACATTCAGTCTAAGCTCTGCTTTATCAGTCTTAATCATATTTCATTTTTCCGTCTTTTTCTTTCTTGTTGTATTTTGGTTTTGCCTCATAAACCTCCAAACTTTAGATGAACGTTCTCCCAAAAAAAAGGACAAAGCAGTGAAAACCTCTGAACTCTGAGATAACGTTTGACATGTTCGTAATAAGCGCCTGACTGTCTTTCTTTCTGTCTCTCTGCGTGTTTTCTCACTGCGCTCGTGTGTGGCCGCTAGGGGCCCCTGAACTGAGGAAATGAATTGAGCGTTAATGTCATCAGGAGCGAGTGCCGTCCGTCTGTAAAAGGGTTAAAAGGGGCCGATAAAGGGGCGAGCCAGTGAGGTGATGAAAATGAGCCCAAAGTGCCCCGTGTGTGTGTGTTCTGCAGTCGATCAGCACTTACAGTCCATTGGCTCCAGATATCTCTGGTGTGTGTGTGTATAAGTGTGTGTGTGTTTCATACACACATGCCCAAACAATCAGTGCTTGCCACTGCAGTCCGACATCCCACAATTAACGCCGTGGAAACGCCTTCGATTTCCAATCCCACTGCAGCTACCAGGCAAAAAACGTTTGCGACTGAAGACAAAATAATTTGCTGTTTGGAGCAGAGTTTGCGCTTGTGCGCGCAGGGGTGAAGCTTCGGAACAGATATGAGCATTGCATATTTGGTTGAAATGCGATCTAGTCGAGCCCCCAACATACACACACACATGTGGTTAGACGGCTGTTGTGTGTGCATGTGTGTCGCTTGTGGCATTGAAACGAGGAAACGTTTGCCGTCGGGAAATTATAAGGAACATCTCGAGTTGAAGACTAATTTCTTCCAGAACACAGATATGGCAGCTTGTGCTCGTTTTTTCCAGTCCATCAGTCTCCTGTTCAGGTTATTTTTCCCACAGACTCTCCGTGACCTCTGCGGGAAGACTGGATTTGGATGAGATGAAGGAAATTTTCCTTTAGGTTCCTGATCGCGGCGAGTCCCTCGATGACATTCCATACATGATGGAAAAACAGAAAGGCAATGAAAGAATGAAGTGGGGGGAAAGAGGAATGTTTTCAGAAGTCCATGACTAGATCTTTTGGAATGTCAAGGTTTCTGAAAAAAAAATCCACATGAGAGAGACTGAAAGAAATCTATAAAAAAAAAAGAAAAAAAGTCTACAATTATGGGGCGCCGACTTGTTTGAGAAAACGAATGGAGTGCCAGAACTTCTGGGAATGATCTGGCCTGTAATCTGCCAAGCGATCACAGCCAAAACTGACCGCTCACTTCCGAGTTCAGACCCGCTTGACCCTGAGAAAGATCCAATGTGATCGCATTAGAATTCAGCACTTTCTGTGGGGTGTACAATGAAATATAATGAAAATCATAATAGAGCATTTTTTTTTTTTTTTTTTTTTAGTTAATTTTCATCAAATGCTCAGTGACGGTAGGCATTTAACCTTCAGAACACAAAATATGAGCTTTTTTATTTTCTTATGAGGCTTGCATTTTTTGACCTTGTCACCAAAATGTGGGAAATAAATACAGTTTTGTGGAAAATACAGTTAAAATGAAATAAAATGCAGAAATGGTGACAGTGTTGCAAGAAACTGGATTGCAGGTTTATTTTAAATGAATACATCACTCAGTTCGGGTTAGTTAATTTGAGAGCAGATGTTGACTTAGTTAAGCAGAGGGGGCGGGGATACAAATGTGTGATGTGTTTAAAACTAGCCACACTTAATATTAGGTTATTTATTTTATTTTGGAGAATAGTTTATCAAACAAATAACTAAAATGGAATATTTAAATAATTAAAAAAAAAAAAAAAATTAAAAACAGTATTTTTTAATAATAAATTGTTTTATGTATGAACAACTTTAGAGCTAAAAAAATATTTATGAATCCTCTGAGTTTCATAAAATATTAAACTCATGAGTTAATAATTTTATTGTATTCTTAAAATGTGTTCATTGAGAGCAATTAACTGACACAGTCAGAATTATTTAACACAGTTAACTCATTCATGCAAGTTTAATGCAAGGTTTCGTTCTGTGGGTTTTCTAAAAACGCTGTTTTCTACAAACATTGGTTTTCTTCTATTCCTTGTATAGAAGAAAAATGCATGTTTCTATGTGTAATTGTGTGTGAATTATCGCAACAGTTCCCTCACAAAGGCTTTAGCAATTCCAGTTCTGACCGTTTGCACTTCTTTTCAGTGTCTATCTGTACAAAAATGAAGTGTTTTCTCTACACACGAATACCATGATTGCTAATTACAAGTCAAGTCGGCCAGTTTATAATTGATCATTCTCAGTGAAACTCCAGATAAAGGCATCAGGAGAGAAGGGTGTATGGAGGGTTATTATGGCTCCTATAAATCCTGTTTATTGGGAAGAGAGCCGATGAAAAAGACACAGTGTGACGGAGGAGAGAGCGGAGGACAATGAAGAACAAACCACTCTTACTATACCGGTTAAAGAGCTCAACCGTGAACGCCCACTTTTACAGCAGTATTTCGATAAAGATCACAAAACAATTCCTCAAAAACAGTCACAACATTTAAAAAAAAAAAAAAAAAAGTGTTTAGAAATCAGAAACAAAAAGATTTTGTACTTATTTATTTATTTTCTCTATGAACTACAGTCCCATGAAGCACTGTGAATGATGTAATGAACCAAAAACATTGGTACCAGGGCTGCATATTATTGAAGAAGAAAAAAAAAAGAAATCTGCATAAGATATTAAAAAATAATTTTGATAAAGGCTGAAAGTTTTCATTTTTGGAGTGCAAAACCATTATTGTAATTCTCAATGATTTGGGGAATAATCTAAAAATTGTGATTAGGACTTTTACATGATAAACATTTAGCATCTCATATCGCTTCGGCTTGGACACCAGCAAGAAAATAGACCAAAAATAAATGTTGCACAGCCTTATTTGGTGCATGTATGAAGCTATTGACTTATAGTTATTGATTGTAAGTATAAAATATTTTACATTTATTTATAAATGCACAGTAATATAAGGATTTTGTGTCTGTTCAACTCAATCGTCATTCATGGTGTTTCATGAAGTGGGTGGAGGCTTCTGAGCTTATTTGCTGCAGTTTCCATTTTCATGGTAACAGCAACTTCTCTGATTGGTGGGTCTTTCTTGAGGATTATACAGTAGGTAGTGTAGTTCTTTGATCAGAGAACAGTGCCTGGAGAGGTTTAATTGTTATTGTTAAAAATCCATTTCTCTGTGAAGGAAATAAACAGCATTTGCACTTCCTGAACTTGACTCTTGCTCTCTATTTTGGTGTATCTTGGTTTTTCATTTACTGCTAAATATTCCTCCCTTATTCGTCCTGGTCAGGTCAGGATGGACTGAGAGTCTTCTTCTATTGATCTATCCATCTCTCTTACTAGTGTGGAATAGTTGGTTGGGCGGAGGCCAGACAGATGAGAACAGCTGTTATCGTCGTCAGTGTTAGGTATTTCAATGGCTATTATTGAAGAAACACCAGATATTGGCACACGAGGAATTCTCTGAATCACTGTTTATTATTCTTTAATGTAGTTCTGGTCTTGTGGACTTTTAGAAAAGAAACTCTTTTATAACACACATTATTACTAGTTGAATTCATTTGTCCACTAACAATATTTAACAGTATACACTACTGTTTAAAAGTTTGATTTTTTTTTTTTTTTTTTGGAAAGAAAATAATACTTTTATTCAGTAAGGACACATTAAATTGATCAAAAATGACAGTGAAATCATTTATAATGTTACAAAATATTTAGGCTGTATTTCAAATGAATGCTGTTCTTTTGAACCTTCTATTCATCAAAGAATCCTGAAAAATAAAAAGTATTGCAGTTTCCAAAAAAAGTAGCAAAAACATTTCAGCATTGATAATAATAAGATATGTTTCTTGAAGACCAAATCAGCATATTCAAATGATTTCTGAAGGATCATGTGACAATAAAGACTGGAGTAATGATGCTGAAAATTCAACTTTGCATCACAGGAATACATTACATTTTAAAATATATTCACATGGAAAAAAAAAAAAAAAACATTTGAAATTGTAATAATATATTACCAAGCCATTGTAATTTCTGAAAAAATATTATAAAAATAAAACATATTTTTGTAATATTTTCTCATCCTATTTTATTTTACTATTTATTTATTTATTTTGAGGAGGAGGAGGCACTGCCTTCCTTGCCTCCTCGGAGGAAATGCCCCTGAATGTTATTTCACATCCTGCCCAATGTTGTCTTATAATGTTCATATTGAAGGCTATGATAACAAATATAGTCAATTTAACCATGTATACTATACTGTATATTATATATATTATCACATTGCATTCTAACATTGTAACAACAACATTACAATCAAACAACAAAAATAATGCTTTTTTTAAGCAGAAGTTAAATTCACCAAACTAAAAATAAAAATCACGCAACATGATTTACTAAGATTTGCGCTAGTCAATTTTCTTGTATTTGTGTCATTATTTAACTCCCCAAAGCATGTCTTAAACCAGATGCTAATTTGTGCTTCTCTTGGTAGATTGTGTTGTCCATTATGGAAATGATCTGGCTGCGTTTGTGTTCTTTAATGTGCACATTGTCAGTAAATCACCCGCAGAGCTTTCCACTTCCATCTGCACTTTTATTGGATTGCACTCTCATGCTAGTTTGCCGTTTGGTAAATCTGGCGCAATATGTTAAGTGGTATAAGGAACACACATTCACTCAGTTTAGTAATTTTTTATTAGCCTACATTTGATTACCACATTACAATAGTCACTTTACAGGTACTGCTATTATAAAAATGCACTAACTTGTAGGTTTAAAATTCTACATATGGCACATTTAATGTCCAACAAATATATTTAGTCAGAATTATTGCACTCCGGAGCTCGTTCACTTAAAGCTGCAGTCCGTAAGTTTTGCCTCTTTGTTGCCATCTCTGTTTGAAACCTGCAATTGCAGTTATTTGCGGAATTATCATCTTTACGTCGGTTGTGCATCGGCACGGCTCCTCAGCGAGGATGAATCTAATGTTTTGAGAATGTGTGGCAATGCACCGATTTACACTGTACTTCATAATCACAGACTGTAGTCTTGGAAGTATGACCAAAATAAGAATTTTCACCGGAAAATGACATCTGAACAAGTAACAAATCTGCCGCTTTTGTTCTGACCAACTAAGAAAAAAAACATAAAAAAAAAACAGTGCTATTAATGGTGATTAAATCTAACGATCGCTTAGCTCATATCACATCAAACCGTGCAAATTATTACTATTATACTTTGTTCTCAAATTGTTAATGTTAACAGCATCAGCGTTGCGTAACTACGTGTATTTAGTGTGTATTAGCGTTATCTGTAGATTTCAGTTTCCGTACAGTCTAATCTCTAACGTTAATGTCAAACCATACAATCTACAATCCACATGTAATTTAGCCTACTAGCTGGGATTCGTTCTTTACGTAAACAGACGTGACGTAATGACGCAAAGACGAACGGCGGCATGCTCGAATTTCGCTTGCATAACACTCATCCACTTCTGACAACAAAATGGAAATATTTGCATGACCTTCTAGCATTTACAAATGAAGAATATACCTGTGAAATATATGCACTGAGGAAAGCATCTCAAATGCATTAAACAGCGCAAGTACATTCAGAGCATATGCCGGGGAAAGCCTTGTTAAACTATATGCATTTAATATCTTTTGGGTTATTTTGAAGCCCTTAATTTAAAGCATGTCTCATGTTTAGGACAAATTGGATTATGCATTTTCCACGCAGCAGCTCACTCTGTGTCCTCCTCTGTTTTTCAGATGCGCTCGTAACATCAAACTGCTGTATATTGATAGAAACGGTATTGCTTCACCCTATGTTTTTACTTATTTATTTTTCTTTTTATAAAATATATCGATATAACTTAGAAACTTGAAATACTGCCCAGTCCTAAGTGGAAATATGTTTTAGCTTTAATAGTGTGTGTAGTTGAAGAAACACCCAGTAATGACTGCACTTATATTAGTCTATTTATAAGGGAGTTATACTGGTGGACTTAAATGACTTGAGTTATATGTGTATGCATTATATATGAGTAGTTATTTAACTGAGATGCATGAAAAATACATGGAAATGAGACCGGAGACTATTGCAGTGAATAGCTTAGGTCGTACAGTGCTGAATACTGTAATAATGTTCATGAACCGGGGGAGACTGAGACGCTGGTTTAGATCTCGTGAGCTGTAAACTTGTGAAAGTGTCCAGAGGAAGCAGAACCTCAGAGCTGTCAAAGTCCACAAGAGCGGCCTCTGATATCAGAGGAAATACTGCAGCGCACACACACACAGCTGAAGTCAGAGCGCTTGACTGTGATTTATGTTTCTCATGGGAATCACGTCTCGCTGTGAAATGAGGAATGAGTTCCATTAGCAAACGCATGAACACCTTACACACCAACACCACGCAGACTCACACGCATGAACACTGCACACGGATGCAAGCATGAACGTTGTACACGTGCAGATGCCACAGACCAATGCATTTATCCCAGGCATCAGATATGACCTCAGATATCCATGCAATATTCACTGGGACGAACACAGTTTGAGCATTTGCATGTTTCTGTCCCTCTTCATCATGAGCGATGGATGCTGAGCTGCTGTAAGAAGATTATAGTTGTGCAGAGAGAGTCAGACAGAAAAACAGAGAGAGACAGCAGTTAGTAAAGGGGGAGTTTTATGGTGCTCATAAAGAACAGATAAAGAAATGTGTAGTTTTACTGAGTGTGGACAGTCAGTCGATCACTCTCGAAATCTTCATTGCAGGCCTGTGTCTGTAGATATTCTGAGAAATGTCTCTGATTTTTTAATTAATTATTTTATTTTTTTATCCATACAGTGAAAGTCAGTGGGGTCCAATGTTCTTTGATTTCCAACGTTCAAAATAATTAATTTTACAATGTTTGGAACAACATGAAGATGAGTAAATTATGACGACATGATCATTTTTGGGTGAACTATCGCTTTAATGCATCATTGCCATATTCATTATGCCTTGTAATACACATATACTGTATATATGATATCTTGCATGCACATAATTATTAATAGGTCTATGTAATTGTGAATATTCTATGACTTGTGATGTTTCTGCTGCCAATATAAAGTTAGGTAAACCTGATTGTCACTTTTTCACTACTTAATTTGGACATTAAGACTGCAAAAGTCATGTCAAAGTCTAGTTTTACAATCAGAACTAGTCTGTTGATTCATGCACACAATCTATATTATTTATATAGTGAGGACTAAGGTAATGACATTTTGGCTGGTCCTCACTTTCTGAGACCCCTTTAAAGGCCTGTTTGAGGGTCAAGACTTGGTTTTAGGGATAAGGTTATAATTAGGTTCAGAGTAGTTTTAGGGTAAGGTTTTTGTGTTATGTACTCAGTTGTGATGGGTAGGTTTAGGGTAAAGAGCTAGAGATTGCATTGTGTCAAACAAATTGTCCTCACAAAGATACATTAGGTGTGTGTGTGTGTGTGTGTGTGTGTGTGTGTGTGTGTGTGTGTGTGCGGTCCTGGTAAACCCTACTACAAAACATCCTCTCAAGAATGGCAATGCCAGAAATCCTTGGCCTTGTGGGGAAAATGCAGAAAGTTATAAGGGTTGTGTTTAGGGGTAGTGTTAGGGGTTAGAATATACAGTTTGTACAGTATAAAAATCATTACTTCTATGGACAGTACCCATACAACATAGAAACCCAACATGTGTGTGTGTGTGTGTGTGTGTTTGTGGTCATGTGTTTTAATGCGACTCTTATGTATAATCATGTGTAACATGATGGTTTGAATAGTAACAGTGTTTGGAGTCTCTCGAGGGATTGTAAAGCAGCACACACACACACACACACACACACACACACACACACACACACACACACACACACACACACACACACATACATACAGTGTTTTCTTGTAAGCTCTCCAGCAGTTTATTTGATGGATTATTGTGGGATTACGGAGGGAATGAGGATACAGGAACTGTAATCCAGACGAAACGTCAAAGCATCAAACTCTGCCGACAGGAGAAGACAGAAACAGAGCGTGCAGTGTGTGTGTGTGTGTAGCACAACATTCATTCATGTGCATCTTATCTGTGAAGTTTTTAGGGTGTATGATATATATCGGTGACTTTATCGCTGTTAGCTAATATAACTGATAATTTTTCAATGGGCTGATGTAGAGCGCACCATATTTATAGCACATCTAGTTTTTGAAGGTACAAAACTGTAAAGTAATCCTTTGAGCCAATGAACTACAATCCCATGAAGCACTGTGAATAATGTAATTAAATAATAATAGTAATAAAAAAAAACAATTGTGCAATATAAAATTGTTGAGTATTTGGTAAATAGTATTGCGGTAAAACAGCATTTTTTAAAGGGTTAGTTCACCCAGAAATGAAATTTCTGTCATGAAGTACTCACCCTCATGTCGTTGCAAACCCGTAAGACCTTCGTTCATCTTCGGAACACAAATTAAGATATTTTTTGATGAAATCTGAAGGTTTCTGAACCACACATAGGCAGCAACATTATTGCACCTTTTGAGGTCCATAAAGGTATTAAAGACATTGTTAAAATAGTCCATGTGACTACAGTGGTTCAACCTAGGCTTGCTACGGTAGTCGGTGTTACCGGTGTTCAGACGCAACACCGGTTTCATCACTTGCCCACCGCGGCACAGAGGCCAATTTTTTTCCCACTTATTAAAAATATTTGCATTTAATGCAATTAACACAGTATCCATTTTCTGCGTTATATGATCAAGCTCTTATTCATGCTAATGCTTTTAAACCATTAAAGTGCGACAAGGCAAAAGAGAACGCGCTGTCTGTGAATGTCCTGCCTATGTGACACACACACCACATGCGCACGCCAGCATCGAGTTCTCTTCTGCTCTTAACGAACCATAACACACACAAATTATGCCAAAATGTCCGTTTTGTCGAGTGTTTTTCAGTAAGAATAACCCACCTTTCAAGCAATTGCCGTTAATTTGAAAGTGAAAGTCGGCCTTTCCGTAACAAAACATCGAAAGCTCAGCCGAACAGCTGATCATAGCTGTACAGGGCGGGTTTTTATTTTTCATGTCAAAAACATTCCTCGTTGCAGAGAGCGCAGTTCGCAGATGCCACTGGAGTGCAAGCGCTTTGGAAACAAGGAGAAAGTGGTGTGGCCACGCTTTCCATGCGTTTTTAGACGCGATATGTGAACAGCCCCAGAAGCGCTTTAAAAAAAAAAAAGAGGTAGAGGCCCCGCCCTCCGGTGACACCAGTATTACCGGTGTTGTCACATGTCGATTAACCGGTGGGAAAATGTTCTCACCGTCACATCCCTAGTTCAACCTTAATATTATGAAGCGACAAGTATACTTTTTTGTGTGCAAAAACAAAGCAAAAATAACGACTTTATTTAACAATCTCTTCTCTTCCCTGTCAGTGTCCTACGCTGTTCTTTTGAACTTTCTGTTAATCAAAGATTACTGAAGAAAAAAAAATGCTAATAATATTTGCCACAATTTCTATTTCCATGGTGACGGCGACTTCTCTGAGTGGTGGGTCTGTCTTAAGGATTATGGGTATTGTAGTTCTTTAGCTTTTTTAATCTTTTTTGCTTGATGGTTTGATTATAAATTAACCAAACTATGATAGTTTTGACAACAAAATCCAGATACCAGCTGGTATTACTGTAATTCAGAGAGCGTAGAGCTGACATATAACCAGTTTTGTCAGCGCACATGATTAAGCTGATTAACTTATAATCAGTATCAGCTGATTCAGATGTCAAGAAACCTGTAAAAATCAGACACAAGAGGGCTGGTGTTAGTTAATCATGTTCTTCTGCACATGTTTGTCTTGTATGAAACTCACATGATTAATACCAGTGGCATTTTGTGTTTTGTTGTCCTGTAAGTGGCTTTGACCTCAGATGATTCAGCATGCTCAGAGCTGGATGAGTTCTCTTGTCTGGTTCTCTGTGTTTCATTAGCAGCATGTTGAGTGATCGTAACCGTGTGGAATCAGAGCCACTGAACTTTCATTTTCAGACAGGGATGAGAGTGAAATATCTGGGCTGTAATCAGCAGCCGGAACGCGTCCCTGTGGAGTCATTCCTCCAACAGATGGAATGGCCTGCGGGAATATTCCAGAAACCTCCAACATTCCAGAAAGCGTCATCTAGAACTCGATTCATCACGACACACACGCAGTGAATTCACTTCATTCATCTGCTCGCAGTGTTTATAGAGCTGTTTAGTGATCAGATCGAGAGATGACAGACTTTATATCATTGTGAATTTAGCTTAAAATGTAAAATGTTCTCCTTACCTTAGCCCGATTCACAATGGTAAGCTTGTAATGATGTTTTATAATTGGGGTGGTACTGGTAGGCTTCCGCAGGAAATTCAAGCATGTCGCCATTTGTCTTTGCGTCACGTCTGTATACATAAAGAACAAGTCCCAGCTACTAGGCTATATCGCATGTGAGGCAGATCATTTATAGCCTTTTCTCACAGCAGCTGCGATAATTAAAGTTATCATTTTGATGGCGGATTGTATGGTATGACAAATTAACGTTAGTGATTTGACTGTACAGAAACTGAAATCTACAGGTAACGCTAATACACACTAAATACACAATCACGCAATGCTGATGCTGTTAACATTAACAATTTGAGAACAAAGTATAACAATAATAATAATTTGCACGGTTTGATGTAATATGAGCTAAGCGATCATTAGATTTAATCACCATTGGCAGTGCGATTTACTGTAATGTTTTTTTTTTCCTTCAGAACAAAAGTGGCAGGCATGTTACTTACTTGACAGACATACAGCTCACTTACATGACATGTTACTTACAGATGACATTCTCCAGTGAAAATTCTTATTTTGGACATACTTCCAAGACTACAATCTGTGATTCCGAAGTACAGTATCCACACAGATGTGGTGATTGACAGCAAACATTAGCTGAGGAGCCGTGCCGAGGCCCAACGCACGCAAACAACTGCAATTGTAGGTTTCAAACAGAGATGGCGACAAAAAGACAAAAATATGGACTGCAGCTTTAAATAAAAAATAGTTTAAATATATAGCTTGATTTGTATATAGTGTCTTTTTATATTTTGACCCACTTAAGTAGGACTTAAGTACATCTTTAAATGTAATTTCATAATTACTTTTATTGTCTTTAAAATATGTTAAAGTGTGCTGCTGTACTGACAAGCATTTATGGTAAACTAAAATATACTTTGATTTCTACTAAACTTTGAAACTTGTATGTCATGCATTTAAATATATTTGCAATGGTTATGTTGCAATTTAGTACATTTAAAATATATTAATTTCACATGTAAAAATGTTTGTTACCACATCAAAATAAGTGTACTTTAAAGAATGTCAAAAGATATAAAATTCGCCTGTTAAGTGCAGAAAAATAGCGATTTATAGTGGCAAGGCTGTCTTTCTCTAACGTTACAGTTTGAGAACACACCCAGCGGAGAAAAAAAAAAAAAAAAAAAAACGTCCATAATTTTCCCTCTCTTAACACTACAAAGACAGTTAAAATAAACCGTTTGAATGTAGAATGAAGGTGTATTAATGCAAATTTCCCACCAGTCCTGTATAAACTACGGCACGTAAAGATTTTATTTTTCTAATACAACGTTATTGTGAGAAGGCGGAGCACAAGGACAACGGAGCTATAATGAACACATGTTCTAATTATGTGTTTTTTAGAGGTTGAATATAAATCAAATACTGACAAACTGCCCATACTACTTCTGAATAGGATGTCTACTTAATAAAATATATGAAAATATGGAAATAAATGGTTCAGATTACTCAAACAAATGGAGGCGCCCTTAAATGGTCAGATATGGAGCTTGGGTGTCATCTAGTGAAAAAGTTTGGTACTGCGCCCAAGCAAAATCTTACTGAAAGCTCATTTTTGAAATATTTCAACCTTGTTTGCATTTGGAATGTTGACATTTTTGGCTTTTATTATCTTGCAGTTTAAGAGTAAAACATGCTTTTTTAATATATTATTATAAAATATAAACAATTATATTTTTACATTTTCATAAATTTAAACTTCTATAACTTTTTTTTATTTATTTCACTTTCATAATTTATTTCACTTCTGCAATAATCTGACAAGTGTCTTCTTTAAAACAAGTCTATATTCCAAAGCATTCTTGAATTACAACCATTTAAGTTTGGACAGTGCATTTTCATGTCTATGTGAAAAAAGGGGCTGACAGTTATTTAAACCTGTTTTTCTCAAAATTCCGTTCCTGAAAATCAGATCGATCAGCCGACTTCAGGTAACCATAACTTTTGTTACAGACAAGCTATGAAAGAAGTAAAAATCCAGCTTTCATATGGTATTGAAACCTGTGATAGTTAAAATTTCACCATGTGATGGGTTTTCGCAGATCACATCACTTTTTTTTTCCTTTTTTTTTTTTTTTTTTTACGATTTGACACTACAAGTGCACATTCAGTACAGTTTAGTGCACATTTTCGCAAAGGGTAGTATGAATATGCTAAAGGTTTAAGCAATAAATATTCTTTAAACCTTTTATGTGTTAAGTTTTAAATGCAGAATACTTTTACGAGTAATAATAATAACACGTCATAAAGTACAATTTTATGTTAGTGCAGAATGCTAATAAACACATTAACGGAATATTCTGACTTAATTCTTGTAACTTTTATAACTTTATTGACAGATTCTATGACATTGATTACCACAGAAAATCATGTTATTTACAGTCTGGCTGTTGTTGGATTTCGACATTACATTTGGTGAAATGATTTCAGTGTGTGTATCAGTACTTCTTGAACATTTCCCACACATTGTAACAATACTGTGAAAATACTGATAGCCGTGATTATTTTGGTAACTATAATTGTAAAATTATTTTTTATACCTTTTATCTCTAGTCTCACAGCTCAGAAAGTCTCTTTCTCGACCATCTGCACTGACACACTGACACCAACACTAGAGCGACACAACATCAAAATGCCATATGAAACACACAGACACACACACTTGTGTCGAGTAAAGCATTTCCCACAACCCCCTGAGGCATTATATCCCAGACTACCCCGGGAGTTTCCCTCGTTCATCTTTATGCGTTCAGTCTCTGTTCTAATGAAACAAAAGGAAAATCTATGATGTCAATCGATTCTCCCATTTACTTGAGTCTCCTTATGTTTATCCTCTAGAGTTCTAGATGAGACCTAAACAGTATCTCAAACTGTGCTCGCATTTGCTCGAAAAATCTGGGATCTCAGTATGAACTCAAGCATTTCTCATCACATCCACATTAAGCGATTTGCTGACCTGCCTTGACATTCAACTGGAAGAAATGTGAGAAAAACATGTTGTTTAGAGGTTTTTGGAGATGTAGATGTAAGGCGAGAAACTAGCGGTTGAGTTCCTGTCAGTATTTCAGTCTCTGGGCTCGAGTCCACAGAACCGCAGGACTCTTTTCTGCAGTGGACGTGAGCTCATGACCCAGACCGCATCACAACCGGATCATTGCGTGAATGAATGAGCAAACGGACGAGGGATGTGCTTGAGATCTTTAATGTCCTTCTCTTCATCACATGCTGTGAAACTCTGCAAGACTTTCCTTTGACAGCCTGTAATTTTGTGTGTGTGTGTGTGTGTTTTCATGGCTACTCAATATTTCCCACATTCTGCACATCGCTATTGCCAGCGGAAATCAGGGTGGAAAAGACCCTGGCATCTGATTGGCTACTGGGCCGTGTGCCAGTGATCACATGATCTCGGCCTGTCATTCATGGTTTATGCAAATCCATCTGGAACCTTCAACAGACTTCATCAACACTTTTTTTTTTATAGATCATTTCAGCTTTTTTTTATTGATTTTTTTTTTTATGAAGTTAAATTTTGAAAAAATCTCTCACTGACACTGATGAAGCACTTCTACTAACTTATTCTTACACTACTGTTCAAAAGTTTGGGGTCGCTTAGATTTTTTTAATGTTTTTAAAATAAGTCTCTTCTGCTCATCAATGCTGCATTTATATTCTAAAATACAGTAAATATTATTATAATTTGAAATAACTGTTTCTATATGAATACAGTTAAAAATGTAATTTATTCCTGTGATGCAAAGTTTAATTTTCAGCACAATTGACCCTTTGCCGGGAGTTTGATTGACAGGAAATCTAACCAATCATAACGCCGAATCTGCCGTTATGTCCGACAAAGCAGTTAGGGGAGTTATTAGATTAACGTCGGTGGATTTGAACTTGAAAAATGCTGTGTACTGACATCTTTCCGCTGTTGAAACAATATTCCTTCTGATGTCCATTCATGTTTATTTGATGCTATAAATTAACTAGTACTAGAAAGAGATGAAAACTGCTTGAGAACATGATGTGTGGCGTGATAGAGGCATGGCTTGTCGGACATAGCAACAGTAACTAAAGGGGGCAGGTCTTTGCGAACGGTCAATTTCTCCAGTTTTCAGTGTCACACAATCCTTCAGAAATCATTCTAATATGCTGATTTGCTGCACAAGAAACATTTTATTATTATCACTAGCTATGTTTCCATCCAAAGTTGTGAATTTAACTTTATTCGCAAAAAAAACATTTTGCGAATAAAGCAGTTTTTCCAACCAGTGAGTCGAAGAGAACAAAATCGTCACGTCCTGATAAACTGGCGCTAAATATTACTAAGAAAAATGGAAGTTGCTGCAGTAGAATTTTTGTATATAATTAAATTACTTGCGCCTCAGAGCGTGCAGACGAAACTCAATAAACAAGTTGAACGACAGACTTTGCTCAGGCATTACAGAATGACCAAAACAGCATTTCAGATGTTGTGCAAGGAGATCGGTCGGCTGGTTGGTCCAGTTATGCCGAGCCATCGCAAAGTCACATGTTTTTTTTTTTGATGCGCATCAAGGAATTTATTCAGTAAAAGTGTTTCCATCATAGTTTATGCGCATGTTTTCGTATCGCATAAAAAATGTATCCTACTCATTTAAGCGCATACATTTTTATGCACATTTTTAGAATTTATGCGCAACTTGGCGTTTTCATCCAGCGTTTTTTTTTTTTTTTTTTTATGCGATATCCCAAAATCCACATAAAAATAGGTGGATGAAAAATAGCTAAAGTGGAAAACAGTTGTGCTGCTTCATGTTTTTTTGGAAACAATGATTTTCAGGATTCTTTTATAAATATGATTATTTTATACATTTGAAATAGTAAAGATGTTTATAATGATCTCTGAGAGATTTCTGTTACTTGTGATCAGTTTAATGCATCCTTGCTGAATAAAAATGTTAATTTATTTTTTATTTTTTTTTAACAGTTATATATACATATACTCATTTGTAGAAACACATACAGATCTCTATCAGCGACCAAAACTCAATCCAGTTCTTTTTTTTTGCTTTTTTTTTTTTTGCTTTTTTTTTTTGCTCTTTGCATTTTTGCCATGGATCTGTTTTTCACTCTGTTTTCACTGTTAAAGGCCTTTGGTGTCATTGATGAGGTTCCTTGTCCAGCTTATTTTTGAAAACACTTGAAGCAAATACAGCACAGAATAATGTTCAGTCCAACATGTCCTACAGGTCGCCCGCTGTGGATACGCAAAATTAGCTGCCGCCAGGCAAAAGCTTGTGTGTGTGTGTGTGTGTATTGTGCCATTGCAAATGTTTCAGATGTTTTTGTGACACTGATACTTGAACTCAAGCCACAAATAGACACACACACACACACACACACACACACACACACACACACACTCTCACACACACACATATACACACACATATACACACACACACACACACACACACACACATACATGCTGAAATGCACAAGGTCACTTTCTAAACGATCATATTTTAAAGGAAAATGTGTGTTTGTGTTCTACTTTTGAAGCAGATCTCCAGAAGTGACAACATCCGTTTAGAACATTGTTTGATAAATAAAACCCTGTTTTTGGATTTTGAATCTTTGTCTTTAGGTTGGCTGTATTATGCACACTGTATTTAAACCATATGTACAGCAGACTATGATGCTCTTTTAGTTTAGTAGATGTGTGTCGTCCTCTCATACAGTGGCACTCTGAAGAGGGGCGTGTCTACAATATGACAACACATCAATCACTGTGCAGGAACCAATCAGAGAACAGCTAGGCAATCAGCTAACTCATTAGAATCTTATCCTTTTTTTTTTTTTTTTTTTTTTTTGCTTGACAGCCAATCAAACACATTCACAAACAGTTTTAGACACTAGAGTGTGTTTGTGTTTGCTGAATGATTGTAGTGAATTCGTTCACTCATCTATTATAGATTGAGTACAGTTCAGTCTGAATTACATTATTCCACTTTCCAAATGTTTTCCTTTTTTTCTATGAAGTGTCAAAGTTTAATTCTGATATTATCTTATCAGTCCATAGCTTGGTTGTGATGGTTTAGTCATGGCCAAAGGCAGACAATGGTAGGGAAACCTGTTTGAAAACAGTCATTGTTTTTGTCATTCAGTGAATCTATTGACACATAAATGACATGCGAAGAATCAGTCAGTCAACGATGATATCAGTTTTACAAACTTAAAGCTCTCAAACCAAACAGCAGCAACATTCAGTTCTTCTGACTTATGATGTTTCATTATGGACCAGCTCAAGAGTAATTGCTCCATGAATCTATACTGGTTGCGCTGTATGTTTATAGATGTGATGATTGTGTTATTTTATAATTGTGACTGCAAACCCAAAACTCATTGAGGGGAACAATTGGTCGTGATTTGTGAAACAATAGTGTGCATATTTTATGTTTCCTCACAGTCTTTCTTGTGGGTCCTTTTTTGCACGTTTTATTACTTTGTTGTGAAAAAATGTCTTTTTATTTTCTTCATACTGCAGAAGCTATCCTTTTGAGGTTCAATTGAGTAATTACTTTAGAAACATGTGGGAAGACCCCTAAATAGATGAGATAGAGTGTGTGTGTGTGTGTGTGTGCGTGCGTGTTTTTGTGACACATCAGGACACACATTTGTATAATGACATGGGTATGACATAGGTATTACAAGGAGAGGGTAACTTATGAGGACATTACCCCATGTCCCCATTTTTCAAAAGGCTTATAAATCGTACAGAATGAGTTTTTTTTTTTTTTTTTTTGAGAAAATAAAAATGTGCACAGTTTCCTGTGGTGGGTAGGTTTAGGTGTAGGGTTGGTGTAGGGCGATAGAAAATACGGTTTGTACAGTATAAAAACCATTACGCCTATGGAATGTCCCTACAATTCACAAAAACAAATATATGTGTGTGTGTGTGTGTGTGTGTGTGTGTCTGTGTGTGTTATCGGCAGGACTACAGAAATAGACGAGTGGCTCAAGTGGCACATGAAATGTCTCACACACTCAGTGAATTTTCTAGTTAAAGTAATACCAGCTGTTGTCTAGTTTTTGTTGTCAAAAATACTTTGGTTTGGTTGATTGATAATCAAACTCACAAGCTGTGCAGTGATGGGTGTGTAACAGAAACATCGCTTACTGTAGCACTAGAGGAGCATCTGCAGGGCTAAATGAAGGTCCGTCTCTCATCAGTGCTGCATTTGACACTCACAAATACACATATAGACTACATGTTTTTATGCTTTGCAGAAGCGTTTATTTTTGTGTGTTATAGAATGTGATTATTGTGTATTCTGCTGATTTCATATGTGAAGTTTATATTTTCCAGCTGGTTTACACACATGATATTTAGTGTAAAGTGTGTGAATGGTTTGTGATGGTCATTTGTACATCCGTTACAATGATAAATGAATGTGATCCATTTCCATTAAAAGTGTGTATGAATTTATTGTTGCTGACCATCCCTGGTGAACAAGTACACTTTAGAATACTTTTAAAAGGAGTATTCATGGACATAATATACTCTACTTTAAAAAATATATACTTATTGTAATCTGTTGGGAAACTTAATTGCAATTATAGTAGAGTTGTGAATCTTCACTTGCTTCATGATTTGATTACGATTCAGAGGGTGTTTGATTAACATTAATGACAGACAGCAGCAGGTTTATTAAGCTTCTGTCACTTTAATACCACTTTAATGCACAGATCCAATATACTGTTACAGGTGTTTATCATTCTTATCGGTTTATGTTCACTTAAGACATAACCGACTGTTTACGTGAATACTCGCCAAATGGGCATGTTGACAATTTTTTGTGTATTTAACTGTTAAAGAGCAATAGGCAACAGAAAAGAACTATCGAGGCGGCTTTATGTATGCGCGCTTGGCGCACAGAACACCAACTCTCAAAGAGCGTGCGAGTACAGAATGGTTTAAAATCGCTTGAATGTTTATACTTAAATACTTCAAACAACGTGATGATGATACACTGGCCCCAAACGGCAAGTGACAATGGGCTATATGCACGGTTACTTCCTGGTTGCCGTTAAGCCAGCTCGGGCATTTCCGGTGAACTGTTAGCTGTTCATTCTGTACTCGCTGTACATTGACACAAAACCATCAGTGGTTGACTTTTTAATGTTGTATTCATATTTTAATGCAGTCATCACATTTACCTAATTTGCCAATAAACCAGTTTTATTGATTGCAATAAAGACAAAGCTATTCGGACCGTTTAAGAAATGCTGTGTCTGTAATTAGACACACACATTTTTTTCCCAGCACTTCAAATGTTATTTTTAATGTGATGACCACAAACATTACTTGTTCATCCTTCTGAGATTGTCCCCATTGTAAAACCGAACGTTTCAAAATGTAGGAAAGTCAACATTTGATAGAAAAAATTAAAAAGACAATAATTACCACTATAACCAGCAGGTGGCGGCAAAGTAGCATTTATTTGCGCATATATCAGCCATTTCCTTTAATTGTTTTTTCACCTAGTTTCGTTTTTGATTAATTATTAAACATTATAAAATAACTAGGTTTAAAAATAAATTTTGTCAATGTGAAGTATGAAGTACTCACAAAATCTTATGAAAAACAATAACTTTTTTTGTGAATGAATTACAGAGAGCGAGCGTCGCACTTTCCCTTTAATCACAGCAGCTGTCAGTCATTGCAGCACAAGATCAATGATTTCGGCACACTTGTGAAAACTCACATTTTATTCAATGAATCAAACTAAAGTGTACAATAAATATTTAATTTTTGACGCATTTTTTCATACTAAAGTGTAAATACTGATGGTCGAATTGAATTTAGCAGAGGAGGAACACTGAGGTACGTCTTTATTTATTTATTTTTTATGCTGTCTTACATTTGAATAACTAAATTAATGCTATGCCTGACTATTTAAGTGACTATATTCTGATTATAAACTTAAGTATTACACTACAGATGCTCAACACACCAGCAAATGACATCTCACCGGAAGTTTTCGAGCTGGCTTATATTATTGCGGAAGTTCTTAAGAACGCTCTGTGCATATAGCCCATTCCGTAAACTGTCCCGAAATGCGAGCGAAAGTCTTGTATTTCAGCATGCAGTGTAGACACAATGTGCTGATGTGAAGCCATTTACAAGATGTTGTACCGCTGAATCACTCACACTGTTTGTGAAATTATGTCTCAGAACATTTTCAAATTACTGATTTGCTCTGATAATCTGTTTGGATTAGTTTACTAAGTCAGCCTATGTGTTATAGTGCAATTATCCCACTTTATAATCGCAAAACCTGTGGCAATGTGTAAAATGTGCAGTACCCGCAATCCCACACCCAGGCCCTGTTCTGTGTGCGCTTCAGTCAGTGTGTGTCAGTCAGCATGAATAATGCAATGAGATCTTTTTGTGGCTTATTGCTCTTAATATTTTTCTTTATTTTTTTTTTATTTTTTTTTTTTACATTAATCATGTAAAAACTGAAACGTTCCCAAATATCTGCTTTCAAGAAGTTAGGTGCATTATGAACATCAGGATTTCGATATAAGAGAAGAGGAGCTTGAGTTTGTTGCACAGCCTTATTTGTTTAAACAGCGAGAGGCGTCTAAACTTACGCTACTCCTACATCCTATGTCATACATCGCGTCAGGGGTTACTATTGTGGTGCAAGTTAACTAAGCTTCCGGCAGACGACCATACGCATACTGTTTAAGTCATTTTAAGTAAGTTTTAAATATAGATATTTTTCTTACAAAAACCCATCGCTTCGCTTCAGAAGGCCTTTGTTAACCCCCTTTAGCCGTATGGATTATTTTTATGATGGATGGATGCATTTTTTTTTTTTTTTTTTGCGACCCCCATTCACAAACATTATAAAGCTTGGAAGGGCCAGGATATTTTTAAATATATCTACGATTGTGTTCATCTGAAAGAAGATAGTCATATACACCTAGGATGGCTTAAGGCTGAGTAAATCATGGGATAATTTTCATTTTTGTGTGAACTAACTCTTTAAGGTTTTTTTTTTTTTTTTTTTTTTTTTTTTTCCGTTAATATATTATCTGCAAGTACAGCTTTGTAAAAATATTTAATTCATTCAATACAATTAAGCACACTCAAGGAGTTACATTACAACTGTTTAACTTCTGGCTATTATGCAAATTCAAAACCTAGCTAATAAATAATTTGTTTCAGCATATTTTGTTTTGTCAAGAAAAAATGTGTTCAATAATAATAATAATAAAAAATTGTTAAAATAGCATTGATAAACATTGTACAGTAGAAATCATGAGTGAGACATGCTTTAGGTCACTAAGCTGTTTGAGCATGTGTTGAGATGCAAACACACACACACACAGTGTATGGGGTCAAAGTATGGGGTCAAAGGTCAGCGCTGTGCTGTCAGAGGGTTCCGCAGTTCTTGTTAACTGTTTGTTTATTATTGTTCACTAATTAACTCAAGGTCACAGTGAACTGCTGTAAAACCAGACGACAACAACAGATCAAACTCTCTCTGTCTGTCTGTCACATTTGCTGGTACTTTACTGTGTGTGTGAGAGAGAGTGTGTGAGAGACACTGATCAGAGGTCAGACTCATCCAGTAGATGAACTGCTCTATTCAGTGAAGACCCAGTGATTTACAGGCTGTTCACACATCAGAGACATTCGTTTGTCTCCCATCATGCCGCTGGATTCACCTGCTGCTGTTTGACATTCATCAGACTTATGTGGCATTTAATTCCCTTTCCAATCTGCAATTTGCATTTTTTGTGTGTGTGTGTGTGTGTGTGTGTTTTTACCACTGCTAAGTGCCGAAGGGCTGTTTGATGCTTTTGCTGGGAAAGATGATTTGAGATGAGACTGAAATTATCCTTACTGGACATTTTAGATGTATTCTTAATCAAACACACTGATTTAACTCATCAGCTCAGTAGTAAAGAATCCAGGACTAGGGTTGGGAACAAATGATCTATTCTATATTCATGGAATATAGTTATATCCTATATAAATCAAATAAAAATTGTTTTTCATTTTCAGTTCAACTCTTTGTTTAAATGTCTGAACTTTTGTCAGAAAGATTTGATAATGAATCAAAAAGGAGATATATTCACTCCATTCATCACTGCACTGGGATTGTAAGATTGAGCACATTGCGTTATGGGTTACAGTATGTCACGCACTGATCTGATGTGTACGGCACATTCTGACAAATGCAGTATAGTCATCTGGGCATCAGTGCACAGACAATAACTCATATAGTGTGCAAAGTACATACTGTGTGTGTGTGTGTGTGTATTATAGCAGACACACACAGATGGGGGTAAATGAGGTCAGTTTCTTCACCAGTCTGCGGTCTGTGGATGTCCTCTCTCCAAAAACAATATGAAGCAGACGAGAGAATAACACATCCAGAATTAGCTGCTTATTTCTCCTCAGTAAATGTTTCCAGTTTCAAACGGGCTGCTGGTCTTTCTGACGTCAGTCTCTGCTTGGTGAAAACGGCCCAAATATGCAGCTAAACACAAACATACGAGGCCGAGCGTTTCAGATGAATGTGATTCAGATGAAAGTTTCTCTGAGAGTCTCAGATGTGCTTTAAAGAAAGCATCAGGTCCGAATGAGATCCATAGAAGCGTGACGAGTGTCAGACGCTTGAAATGAAACGAGCCGTTTGGCTTTTGTTTACAGAATTGGGGCAAGATTTGCATGGCGTCAATAGCGCAAGCTTGCGTTTCAGACTCATTTGCTCAGCGACGCATCAGGAAATGTAAAGCCGAACAGAAGTGGCAACAATGGCTCTTCTGCGAGAGACAAAAGAGAACCTGAAAGGCAATATATCATACGCCGTACAGAGCTTTTCCAAACAAAACGCAGTTCATTAATTTAGCGTGTTTGCTCTTGCTGACAGGGAAGACGTAGTGCTGCTCTACTGCTAGTGAATCAAAAGTTTCAGCTCGACTCGTTCGACATTTCTTTCCTTTTACAAATAATCCTGATGCTAAAAGACAATCTGAGAAATATATTTTAATGATATTTACCAAATCTAAAGCTCTGCATTTCTGCTTGTCACAATCATTTTGTAATTCATATAATTTGAATAGATGACTCCAGTGCGCCTTGTAATACAACACGATATAATTGAAACAAACAAACAAATAAACAAAAAACGTAGTATTTAGGAAGGGGAATGACAGCATTCTTACTGCATAATCAGTACTCACACACAGAGAGAGAGAGAGAGAGTCTGGTTCACTATCCTTGTAGGGACTCTTCATAGACGTAATGGATTTTATACTGTACAAACTGTATATTCTATGTGTGTGTGTGTGTGGTTCACGTATACCCTACATTAAAGGAACACAAACTGCCCCCACAAATGATGGCAATATCCGAAATCCTTGTCCTTGTGGGGACATTTTTTGGTCCCCATGCGGAAAACAGCTTATACAAATCATACTAAGTGATGTTTTTTGACAATATAAAATGCAGATAGTTTTCTGTGATGGGTAGGTTTAGGGTTATGGGATAAAATATACAGTTTGTACAGTATACATATCATTATGTCTGTGGAATGTCCCCATAAAACATGAAACCATGTTTTTTAGGGACATTCCCCATTAAATGTGTGTGTGTGTGTGTGTGTGTGTGTGTGTGTGTTTGTGCACCTGTGAGTGCATCTGGGTTGTATGTACACAAACAAACGTGTTTCTGCTTTGACTGTGAAATCGCCCACATGAGTGTCACCTGAGCTGAACGCTGCTCAATGATGCTTGAGTTACTGGTGTATAGCTCTGAAACTAATTATGTTTTATTTTATTTATTTGTTTTCTCCAAACTAAATGAAGGATATTAAACAAATATAAATGTTTATGCTAAGGATAAACTATATATTTCTTTTTTTCCCATTTGATGTGATTAGAAAAGCCTTATTTTTTGTTTTGTATTTTCTCTAAACTAAATGAAGGAAATATAATTTGTATGCTAAGGATATGCTATATTTTATATGTATATAAAAAGTTTAAAATAGAAAATATGTCTTTTCATTTGTAAAGTAAAGGTTTTCAGAGCACAGACTGACTATATGATAATTTGCTGTTGACTGTGCATAGTCAGTTTTATTGATGGGTCTCTGCAGCTCATTTCCAACCTCAGACATAGTGTTAAACAGACGTTGTTTCTCTTTAAAACTCTGCTGCATTACAGACCTGTATGAAAGGAAATCCGAACAAATCTTTGTCCCGCAGCGGCGGATGGACCAGTGGAAACACGCTCGGCTAATCTTACCCTAGAGAATCGGCTTTGGCAAACTCCATTTCATCGCTCGCTGCCGCCTTATCAGACCGAGAGAGATTTACAAAGCTCAACCTGTGTGTGTGTCTGTGCGCGCACATGTGTGTGTGTGTGTGTGTGCGCGTGTGCGTGCGTGCGTGTGATAAATGTTGGACTGTCTCTTTTTACTGGATGCACAGGCGACATCTTTTCAATCTCTTTATAGTTGTGGTTTGTTTTCAGGGTTCCTTCAGTAAGAATTTCCTGCACTGATCATCTGCTCACTCTTTTCCCCTTTTTATCTCTTTCTCTTATACTTTATAGTTATGAGAGAGAAATTTATATTAAAATATATACATTTGAGGTTAATATAATTATATTATTAATAAATTAATAAGTTACACTACAGTAAGGTTCTATTAGTTAAACTAACAATGAAAATACTTATAAAGAAATGATTAATCTTTTACAACATTTATTAGTACATTTTTAAAATCAAAATGTGTATCTTTTAAGTAAGCATTGCTTTTATAAAACGGCTACCACACAATACAAATATTAAAGCCAAAAATATGTATTAATGCAACTTTCATGAAGTAAACTTTCACTAAAAGCCTTCCTTCCGCCGGAAAAAAATAGTCCCTGACCGTGAACAGCAACAGAAGTTACATTATAACGCCATTAGATGGTGGCAAAGACTGTCTTTATGAGTGTGTTTGACTAGCGCTGTCAGTCACGGGAAAAACCCCTTTAACTGTTAAAAGGACAGGATAATACATTGGACATTTAAACAGATTTATTTATTTTTTTTTATTATGAACATAGGACTGACCTGAAGGGTCTAAATCTGAATGCAGGTAATAAACTCGCTCACTCGATCTCTTTCTCACAATACTCTTCTACGTAATACAGTAAGCTTCAATGAACAATATCAATTGAGTACATAAGTTTACGTTGCTAAGAGTGGTTGCTAAGGGTGTTGTGTAGTGATACACAGAACCGTTGGGTGAAGCAGTCATAGCCGTGTTTTTTCGTGAATACTGTTCTGTACGTGATCTACTAGTTCGTTTAGATATTGTGATCTACTGTTCTGTAGATACTAGCTTTAGTAGACTTTAAATTGCATTAATTGCGTAAAATCATTATAACACTGTTTATGATATTTTTTATAATAAACCATGAAGCGCAGAGTAGGGTTGGACGATTATGGCCTAAAATCAAAACCTCGATTAATTTAACATTTTACCTCGATTACAATTAATGTACGATTATTTTGTTTGTTTGTTTGTTTGTTTTTTTTTTTGCCCTCATAGTTCTCTGACAAGGTTTGTACTGTAAATATGATTGACTATTAAAGGTGGGATATTTTTTCCTATTGAAAGAGTGATCTGACATAGCTCACTTTTAGCAGTTATTTTATCTATGGTTCGTAACATTTCTTACAGATTTCTGCTCGTTGTAAATCAGATAAAGCTAAATTAGCACAGTACCAGTACGTAATGAGAGCGATTGCATGTGTGAATTAGTCATACCGTCTCTCTATTAATTGTAAAGCTGTTGGTTGTAAATAGTTACTTCAAAAATAGAAAAATATATGCTATAATAAGTTTTGAGTTTCTAAGCTACTTTAGTGATAAATCACAGGACAGCGCTGACAACTATTTTCTGCTCCTCTCTGTGCGTGCTATCTTCATGTTTTGTGCAGCTACTGTTTGTATGAGCGTTTGTGCCACAATGCAGCTGCGCGAGCACAGTAGCTCAATATAATAATACACGTCCGATCGTCTAAAATCGCTTGAATGTCCAAACTGGCAAACCTTAAAACACATACAACTGACAAAGTTTAGTAAATGCTCACCGCTCGCGCGCCGTCTCTGTGTGTTGACTCGGCGTTCACCTCTGTGTTGCTTTCATGCCACCTGACTGGACAGGGCGGAGTCACGTGGCTACACATGCGGTAGTATGTTTTTAAGAGGGAAGTATTAACAGGATTAAAAAAACGAAATAACCGACATGGGAAAATTACATCGGTTAGAGGTTCTGAATTTTGGTTTCGATTACTTTTCGATTAATCGTCCAGCCCTAGCGCAGAGGACAACCAGCTTGTGTTCTTACGTGCGCTTATAGAAAAAGTTTTTAATATACTGTAAATAATAATTTTTGTAAATAACACTTGAAAATATTATTAGTAGAGTTTGTTTTACAAGAAAAGAGTGTTCCAGTCTTCAAATTTAATTGAATGTGCTTCTTTGTAATTAATTGTGAAATTTACTAGCAATTCCAGGATGAAAATTGTTTTTCAAATGAAGATTGTGATTCATCTGAAAAATCTGTTTTTACCCAGTCCTAATCATCTGAGAGTAGCTTTATTAAGTGTCATCAGTATTCAAGAATTTTAATTAAGAAATAATCATTTTGTTGTATTCCTTTTACTTTTAGAGTTATTTTACATGTTGTTCCAATCAGATTGCACCTAATTTGCAGATACTTGATTTTCATAATTTTTAATGAAGCAGAGCTGCAAGAAACTTTAATGCTATGACCTTTGAGTTGCTAGCCCAGATCTTCAACTCTTGTGAAAAATAAGTACATGTAAAGGTAGGGTGGGCAATTACGGAGAGGCTAGCAATAGCAAGCTAGCTTTGAAAGCATGAATCCCACCCTCCCTTCAGAGTGTACATGTTTTAATATTTAGACCACTTCTATTATTGATTGATATCAGGATGTGAAGAGAGTTTCATCCAGTACAAAAATGTTTACCAAAAAATAAGGCTTTAACTTTAACTGTTTAATGTGCACTTGTAGTGCACTTCAAATCTTAAAAGTATATATATATATATATATATATATATATATATATATATATATATACACACACACACACACACACTTAAAGGCCACTTAAGTGTACTTAGCTGTAACTTTTTTAAATGTTTCAGTTTCACTTTATTTTACAGTACATGTACTTACAGTGTACTTACCTATTATTATACTGAACAATATAAGGTAACTACAAGGGTTGCGTTTAGGTTTAGGTGTAGGTTTGGGGTTAGTACCTAGTTATTTCCCAGTTATTATAATTTCTGCAATAAGTACATAGTATGTACATGGGGAACATGACTGTAAAATAAAGTGCTATCACTATTTCTTAACACTTAAGTACACTTTTTTAATAAACTCAAATTAAAAGTTTTAATTCAAAGTACATTTTATACCAGTATGTTTTAATAATCTTTGTCACTCTTTAAAGAAGTACACTTATTTTGATGCACATGTAAAGTACTTGATTATAGTTTTAACTGTAGTGTGTTATTCGATATTACATATAGAGTTAACATATTTTAAATGTACTAAATAGCAACTTCTTCACTGCAAATGTTTTAATTCAGAAACATTAATTTCTTGTTATGTCTTCTACATTCACAGTTCATTTATGTGTTGTTCAAATCAGATTGCACCTAATTTGCAGCATTTTTGATTCGCGCAATTCCAAGTTAACTCAACTATGAGAGAGACTAGGTTTGATATTAATCTTTGAGTTACCAGTCCAGATCTTTAACCACAGCAGCCATTATTCTCCATTTCTCTAGGTTTAGCGCCGCTGATATTGTCATCCTTACAGCAGCGGTTATTCTGCACTAAAGCACTGTGGTTCCCGTATACGCATCCCATCATCCACAGAAACGCCTGCTGTTCTCTGTAATGTCATTTAGCCACAACTCTATCACACATAATTAGCATTTAGATAATAGCAAACACTTGGCATTTTAATTACGGGTGGCCTTTGAGCATAGCATTTACACTGTGAGCTTAACTTGAAACTCAACAGCAGTGTGGGAAGAAGAGTTTCCAGAGCAGAACGTGTCCGAAGGGACGGAGATATACCTTTGATGAAGCGCTTGTGGCGAGAGACTGAGAAAAGGTTACGCTACGTAGTGCCTGAGGCGGGATTACACAATATCATGACACGTCCAGTACGGCCAGCGTTCATACGTAAGCGGCTGCACAGGTTTAGATTTACGATCCAGCTCTGAATGTTTTAGCATTGTGTCTTTTGTATTCATAAAGGAAATTATTCAGATGTCAGATTGCCACCGTGTGTGTGTGTGTGTGTGATTAATTTTTGCTTCACATACACACTGCCACAGCAAAATTTTATTGTTCAGTTGTTGCTCTTTCATAACTTTGTTCATGTTATTATTATATAAATAATAATTCACATACAGTAAGAGCATTCCCTTGTAAGAATTGCATTGAATGTGTGCTAATAGTGCACTTAAAAAAAGGAATTGCAGATAATATAATTTTAATGAAATGAAAGACCACTTAAGTGCACTTAAAGAGAGAACACTTTTATAACGATTTCTTAACACACTTAAGTACATTTTTTAAAAGTGGTCTTTGGTAATAATGTCAAATTAAAAGTTTTAAAGTACATTTTAAATAATTATGTTTTTAATATTTTTGTTGTGCTTTAAAGAAGTACACTTATTGATGGGTTGACTAGCATACTGAAGCACATGTAAGTACTTGATTATAATTTTTACTGTAGTAGTGTGTTATTTGATATAACATTTAAAATAAATATATTTTAAATGTACCAAGTTACTAAATAAACTGCATCATTAAAAATATATTTAAATACATGATAAGATTCAATAGAAATTACATACAATTATATTTTAGGTTACCATAATTGCTTATCAGTACATTTGACAGTACACTTTAACCATATTTCATATACAATTTAAATAATTATGAAATTATTTACACACACACACACACACACACACACACACTATTATAGGGTGAGCCAGACTTTGGTAGCCATACGGTGACCCCTGGATGCTGTTTTAGATATCGTCACATGTCATCTTACTGAGAAAGACACATTTTTTGAGACACAACAGTGTTTATAATGTCCTCCATGTGTTCAGCATTGCTGCTGATCATGTCATTTTGACACATATCTTTTAAACAGTGTGTCAGATTGTTTTGATACACTGCATTGTGTCTTATCAGGCTTATTCTGGGCTGTTACGGGTTATTACAGATGTTTAATATCGTTTAATATCTTAACAAGTGTTTCATGCAAGTGTTCAGAGCAACACCACTTTTTTGTATATTCAGTTGTTTACTATGAGCAATTCGCAGGAATATCTGAAAAAATAAAAGTAAAATAAAAGCTATGCTAATGTACCAAATGCGTAATCTATAATGTGTTTTTGCAACATGTTGGAAACACTGAGCTGTAATATTCATCCCAGTGTTAGTATTAACATGGTAAGGATGCAGGATATTTTGATTTTTAAAGTAATTATCTGCATATATGTTAATGAAGAACACTAATGGCAGCTGTGGCAGAATGACGTGAAGAACAACCCTGAAGTCCATACTGTCTCTCAAGAGATCCAGAGCCGTTCACTAAAGACGTTCCCTCTTGTGAATGAATTGATGTGATTTTCAATCGAGTCCGTCTCTCTCTCTCTGGATCAATGTCAGACAGATGAGTAACAAGAAGAGGGGAAAAAAACACGGCCATTTTCTCGTTTATTTACAAATCGCCTGCCAACGTGGGCGACATGCGGTATTACTTATCTGTCAGATTTCTAGAGAGAGTGTTTGCTCTGTGTGAGCGTGATGGAAATTCGTATTCAGCAAAGAATCGGCTCATCAGGAACAGATACAAAACACACATAATAGATGTGTCTGTCTCTCTGTCTGTCTCACTCTCCCAACAAAAGCTTAGAATAAAAGCGCCGCGATACACAAGACTGGAGCAGCTGATATCTGAACTATTAATTAATCACACAAATATTACACAGACTGTCATCTCGCATTCGTGAATATGTGCGCTCGGAGTCGAAATGAGCTCATAAAGTAACAGCCAGAGCCAGTGATGGTATCGTGAACGGAAATAGCAAGCGTGGCAGTGCGTGTGACATCGGTCAGCAGGCGGCGAGTGCGTGCCAACTCTGACTTCCGCGTGTGAGTGCGTGCGGTGGGAACAGAAGTACAGCCTGCGTCGTCTGTGTTTGTACCGTAGTGGTGAAGAGGTTTTACTGCTGAATGGGAACTCTGCGTATAAACTGTGTATTTTATTTTGGATCACGATTGCATATACATCTGTTCAATGACAAAGAAAAACCCCATCGTTTTGTGCTCTGATTACAAACAATACTACAAACAAAGCTGGGAAACTCACTCATTTGAATGGTGAGTTTGTGATGAGCTTGTGAGCAACGTGCGTGTGAGTGTGTGTGTGTGTGTGTGTGTGTTTAACATTGCGGTCAGCACTCAGTGATTCCCAAGGCATAAGCTTGTTAAAGCAAATCACTATAGATGAACAGAGTAAAATTTGTAACTAATAGATATTTTCCCCAGTTGATTAATCACAGCACATCAAGACAATTGTTTTGTTTTACAAGTTTTCAGAAATTTTATGTATAAAAAATACAAAAGAAGCATTATCTAATAAATATGCACTTATTTGCTTACATTTCCAGAACATAAATATGAATACTGGATAAACCCAGGTTCAAAATTTTTGTTTCGTTTTGTTAACTTATTAGAGTTTAAAGGGTTAGTTCACCCAAAAATGAAAATAATGTCATTTATTACTCACTCTTATGCCGTTCCACACCCGTAAGACCTTCGTTAATCTTTAGAACGCAAATTAAGATATTTTTGTTGAAATCCGATGGCTCAGTGAGGCCTGCATAGCCAACAATGACATTTCCTCCCTCAAGATCCATTAATTTACTAAAAATGTATTTAAATCAGTTCATGTGAGTACAGTGGTTCAATATTAATATTGTAAAGCGACGAGAATATTTTTGGTGTGCCAAAAAATACAAAATAACGACTTAAATAGTGATGGCCGATTTCAAAACACTGCTTCATGAAGCTTCGGAGCGTTATGAATCTTTTGTGTCAAATCAGCGGTTCGGAGTGCCAAAGTCATATGATTTCAGCAGTTTAGCGGTTTGACACATGATCCGAATCATGATTCGACACAAAATATTCATAACGCTCCGAAGCTTAATGAAGCAGTGTTTTGAAAGCATGAATCCCACCCTCCCTTCAGAGCGTACTCCAAAGCCATGCCTTTATATATATTAATATATGCTTTATATATATTAATATTGAACCACTGTACTCACATGAACTGATTTAAATATGTTTTTAGTACATTAATGGATCTTGAGAGAGGAAATGTTATTGTTGGCTATGCAGGCCTCACTGAGCCGTCGGATTTCAACAAAAATATCTTAATTTGTGTTCCGAAGATGAACGAAGGTCTTACGGGTGTGGAACGGCAAGAGGGTGACTAATAAATGACATAATTTTCATTTTTGGGTGTACTAACCCTTTAAGGTTTTTACAGAGGGGATTTTGGATATCTCTTTTTTATCACTCCATAAATAAGAAAATACTGTCAACAGACAGACACAATTAGTATTTCACCATGTTTTTTAGGAATAAAATGTTATATAAATCATGCTGAATTTTATATCAACAACCCACTCTGTAAAAATCTTCAGAATATAGATTAAGCTGTAAAACAAAACTGTAAAGTTTGGTGTAAGTGCTGCTGAAGTGGAGATAAAACTCATTTTGAGAAAACAGCCTAAAAGAATTGTATTGAAATTGAAATCTACAGGTGCAAATATACACTTAAATGTGTGTTTTGAACGTTTTCTTTCCACTAGTCTGAAAGAGGACATGTTATGGAAGCAAATTAGACTGACCAGTGCATGAAAAAACATGTGCCTGTGCTGTATTGCCTTAAAATATAAAATAATGTTGATTTATTTCATTTCAGACATGAAATAGAAAATATCTTTTGATCTATTCATTGCTTGTGTGTTTCTCTGTCTGTAGGTTGTGAGAGCGTTGCAGGAGCGTTGTGAGCCGGCACACTCAGCGGGTGAGTCGTAACATCATGCCTGTGCCAAGCGTCCGTGTAGCGTTACCCTCCGTCCGACACTGTCTCCTGCTGCTCACCGCCTCCGTCCTGCTCACCAATGCCGAGTGTAAGTCTCACCTTTAACTGTCTATTTATACAATCATCTGCTTCGCTCTTTTTCTCTTTACTGTTTGATTCAAACATCACAGAAAACTATGAATCCAGCAGCGCCCTAAACGATCAGACCGCACACAAGTGAGATGTGTTGTGTGTTTGATAGTTTGAATCTAATACTGCTGATTGTGACGCAGGGCTGTCTGCTTCCTGAATGTGCCCTGTTGTGTGGCAGTTGTCAAACCCAAAAGTCTTGATCATAAATTATAAATTCTATCACATGTAATATAATTTACTTGCATATGGCATTTGACCAATAAGTGGCGATGTTTCTAAATTGGTATTGTGTGGTCAGTGTGAGGAGGCAATGACACATACAAAGTTTGGTGTTAATATGCCAAAATATTGTAGAGTTACAGCCTCAAAATCAGCTTAGCATCATGACATCAAATTTGTTGATGCGTTATTCCAGAGTGGTTTGGTCAGTCTAAAAGCTTTTAATAATGAGGACACATTCCGAGTTTCTTCATGATACGATAATGCGTTCATACAATAAAGCATTTTATGACAAAATTGGCGGACGCCCAAAATGGCCAGTATGGGAAAATTGAGTATTGTTTGACTCAGTATGCTGCACTGAATTAAGAGACCAGTTTTATGATTTTTGGGCATAAGCAAAAAAAAAGCAATTTTTCATATCTCCTGACCAGTAGTTGGTGCTGTGCCAAATCACTGCAAGTTGTCTCAGGTCATGACATGTACCAAGTTTGGTCTGAATGTGCTAAAGCGTTGCAGAGATATACCCTGCGTCCCAATGTCCATACTATCCATCCTAAATAGTATGTGAGATTAAAATAAGTGTGTCCCAAAGCATAGTATGTTGAAAAGAGTATGCCAAAAGCCCCCGGATGGTCTAATATTTCCGGTAGATTTTCGAAGTGTGGATCCGTGCACTCTATAAAGGCTAATATTGCCCACAACCCATTGCGCTTTGGATGAGGATTCAGTTCAGAACTACAAACACGAGTAAAAAGTGTTAAAAAACTACAAAACATGGCGGATATGCGCGACCGACGGTGAGAGGTTTAAGTGACTAATAATCAGTTTAACCTGATAGAAAATATTTATTTAATGTTATCCATGTTATATTTCATCAGCAATACCAATGTGGACTTTTATAAAGATCCGATTGGCCATTAACTTTTAAATGCATCATTATGCATATGAGGAGCAGATCAACGTGCTACTGCATTTCTCTCCGATACGGTAGGAAATTAACTAAATGAAATGTGGTGGAGGATGTAAGATGATTGACAGGCCAGTTTACGGTTACAGGATGCACAGAGAGCGAAGACGCAATTGTATGACGTGATAGTATGTCCCAAAGCTTGTCTACTCTTTGGCAACACACTCAAAAGTATGTACTTTTTGTTCACAAAAAGAGTACATACTTTTAGGGCGTAGTAGAAGTAGGCGAGTTGGGATGCAGCAATATTCTTATGGCCTTAAGCTTTGCAGAGATATAGCCATACGTCCATTTTGACATGCTCCTTGTTGAATTTGTTCGCATGTTATTCGAGAACGGTTTGGTCTGTCAAAAAGCTTTTAATAAATTTTTGCCAGCATGGTCTGAAGATGATGTGAGCCAATTCAAAATGGCAGAAAATATTAATGACGGAAAATAATGTCATAAGGTGCAATCGAATCGTCTTGATCCAAGATATTTTGTTTCAAAAGTTATTAGCATAAACGTAAGTGCAATTTTGAACAGTTGGTAGCGCTAGAGGGATTGAGTTAGAGACTCCAAAATTGCTGTGGTTAATGACTGTCCTTTATCAGTGTGCCCAATTTCATCATTTTCCGGCAAGCAGTTCTATGGCTTGCCATAGAGCAGAATAATTATAAGAAGAAGAAGAAGAAGAAGAAGAAGAAAATGATATGCACCTTTGGTGCTTGGCCCCTAATAACAAGAAACAATGTGCAATACAGGGCTAATCCAAAACAAACACCCTGCACAGCAGCTGCAGCAGAATAAACCAGCATTATTTACCAATTTCATTAGTTGGGAGACATGAAGATACTCAGACCAACAACATAACCATAACCTCCAGTTTAACCCTGCCTCCAGTGTAACATTTAGAGCAGAGCAGATAAATAGGTTAAACTATCACAGGTCACCCTTGTGAAAAAGAAGTACACTAGCATACTTTTAAAAAGAGTACTTATTATTATGTAAATAATATGTTTTAAATGAATATACTTAAGTGTGAACTGAATGTAATATTTTCCAATACTTAATAGCATGTTAATTGCATTTAAATGAAAATGTATTATAGTTTAAATGTATATTACATTATATTACTGAATTAGCTGAACTTTAGTGTGCTTTTTTGACCCACTTAAGAGCATCTTTATATGTGATTTCATAATAACTTCTGTCGTCTTTGAAATATGAAATATATGAAAGTGCAATGCTGAATTTACAGACAAGGTGAACTAATTTGTGGTAAAATAAAATATACTTTAATGTAATTTCTGTTCAAAGTTGTACAGTGCTTGATAATACGGACTGCCCGTGGCCCCAGTCCAGCATTGAATGACGCTCAGGACAGTTGACAGAAATATAACTTGCCCGATCTGGCCAGTGCGTCATCGTCACGAAAATTTATCATTTGCATGTGTTTTTAAAGGGGGACTCAGTGATATTTCAAATTCACTGTTTGGAAGTTAGTCGGGCCGAGTCCAACAACAAACATCTAACCAATCAGCGTATGACGGTCGAGGAGAGAGAATGAGCAAGAGGGAGATTTGAAAATAATAAGAAAAAAATAAACAAAAAACTGCAGAACGAGAAATGGGACACAATACAAAACAGCTCAAAAAAATTATCACTGGAATGAAGGTTTATGGCTGGGCAAGCGCTTTAGGACCCGGTTTATAATAGAAAAGCTTTCCAGCGCTGGAGAGAGCTAAGAGGGAAGGCCTGAAAACTGCTTTGATCCCACTTCTCATGTGACTAACACTGGGTCTTGATTGTCTGGAGCTGCTATGCTGTTTGCGACTAACAACGAACACTTTGTATTTACTCGTGTGTACTGTATGTTCATTTTTTGTGCTTCCTTGTTGTTCGTTCATCAACTGCGCTTTATTTTTCATGAAGCATTTTGTTGCGCGTCAGCTGTGATAAACAGACATCCACTCGCATTGCGTGTGTAACAGTGGCCAGATGAAAGAGGTAAACCACTGTGCACTGATGGTTGCTAGAGAATGAGGTGCTTAGTGTCATTGGTAGTGCATTCGCCTCGCATGCCAGCAGCGATCAGGCCGGAGTTCGAGACCAACTCAGAGCAGGGTGGTTAGGTTAGGATTGGAGTGTGGAGTGTAGTTTTGGAGGCGGAGCAATGAAGAGAGGGGTGTGTTTGTTTGGGTTGATTTCAAATATCAACAGCGTGTCCAACGTGTCCAACAGTGTAGTTCAAATACCACTTACTGCACCTTTAAGCCAGTTTGCGAATTTAAGTATTCAAGCGCAAGATGATGCGATAGACAACTCATTTTTTGGTACTTTTTAAGAAATTTTGTGTCCGCAACACACTTCCGAAGAGCTCTTCCAGAAAGACGCATCTCAGACAGCGGGCAAATACTGAATTTTATTCTCTTTCACATCCTCCTGTGCTTGAACGGACATATTCACAGAACATTTTCAAAATGCTTATATATGCGAGTATCCATAGTTGGTTATGTCTTAAGTGAACGTAAACACTTATAAACACTTAATAAAACGCATGTGTAACAGTATATTGGATCCATGCATTAGGTCTTAAAGTGACAGTCTTTTTAATGTTAATCAAACGACAAAGGACAAAGAAAAAAAAAAATCACTCTCTGCACTTGACTGAATAACTTTTGTAACTTTAATAAGGATCAATCTATATTTAATTTATACTGTGAAGACTATGCAGTGTTAATTTACATTTGATTATTCAATTTCTTTATCTGAAAACTACTGTTAGACCAAACTGAAAAACCTGAAAAGCACTGTTTATTTCATTAGTGCTGTATGATTGTGCTGTTGTATTTAGTTTGTGCTTTTGCTCATAATTTGATTATTTGTTGTTATTTTATTACTGACTGTTTACTTGTTTTAACAATATTTGAAATTTATGAGTTAGGCTAGTTGTATGTCATGCATTTAAACATATTTGTAATGAGGAAGTTGCAATTTAGTACATTTAAAATATATAAACTTTGAATGTAATATTAAACAACACTACTGTTTTATAATCAAGTACTTTGCCTGTGCTTTAGTATGTTAGTCAACACATCAAAGTAAGTGTACTTGAAAGCATGACACAATATTATTAAAACATAATTATTTAAAGGTACACTGTGTAGATTTTGGCCCTCTAACTGTTCAGCATGCATTTTGTGGAAGAAAATTGTTTCGGTTGTCCTTCAGCTCTACGTGACTGTGCAGATGAAAATGATTCTTTCTCATAACAAAACAAAGAGAGAGAGAGAGAGAGAGAGAGAGAGATTATCTTACTCCTCATTAAACAATCACTACTAGGCTTAAGAGATATAACCAGTTTAGGTGGCAAGGATGTCAAGCTGACTAGCTAAAGACATTGAGTAAAAAACTGTTGAGTAGTAAAAATGCCATCTCTGCCTTAGCCTGCTCCATGTCAGCCTATCTCGCTCATTGTGATGACTAACTTATGCCGCTCCCACACCATAAACGCATCAAAGTAGCCAGGGCAACTTTCCTCTATTAGCGAATATGATGAGACATGCACGGGCGAAAGACGTATACGCAATTGGTCTAAAATATAAACATTTATAATAGGCTTACTATAGTGAATCAGGGTAAGACAAAAACACATTTTGTAAGAAGGACTGGTGATGTATTTACTCATTATTTAAATTTTGAACAAAAAGTATACCTTTAAAATGTACTTTAAAGTAAAACTTAGGTAAAACTTTATTTTGCAGTGTTCATGTGCTTGCACATTATTACAAAGTGCATGTTTTAAAAGTGTACTTAACATTGTCATGAAAGTGTACTTTTTTAATTAATTGGCCTTTTATATCATTAATATTATATCATCTGAAAGAAGTTCACGTCTTTTTCACAAGGGCTGAGAAGACGTTACACACAAATAAACATGATTTATCATGTCATTTGTCCTGTGGCATGTTCTTTTATCTGGTCATTGTGCATCTGTTGTGATTTTGATGTTTAATTTGTTTTGTGTGTTATAAAGATGATCGTTAGATCATATTTGCATACGACTGCCAGGCAGGTTGGAATTTGCATTTTGTGCAGGCACTATCAAATTAACATCTTTGCGTCTTATTTGCATGTATGGTAATTTCATTTAAATGAAGAGCCGCCCATCAGTGTTCATTGTGTGATCTGTGATCATAAGCAGGAGTCTATATGTGTTCAGGTTCTGTATGTAGTCACATGTGGGATGGTGTTTAATTTTAGTGTGTCTGTAAGTTTTGCTGTGGTAGTAAAATCTTGTCAGCTCGTTTGCAGCTTCAGGCTTTAATTAGTGCTGCGCCGTTCCGAAGCGGATGGGAAGATGACAGGAATAATCAGGAACCATCACACAGAGAGAAAAAGAAAGTTTAGAGCTTTCCAAACCATGTGATCAACCTACGTTGACGACGAAGACGACGATAAAGTACGATGATTCTCCCAACGACAGCAAACTGCTAAAACAGCATTGCATGTATCCCTCATAGAAAAAGCAATCCCCAAAATGCAATGCAATGCAATGAGCTCTGTAAAAAAATCCACCAAATATGGTGAATGATAAGGTGAAGTTCCAGGTCAGTGAGGGATCGTCTATGTAGGCGGCAGTGGAGGATGTGGAGTGTCTGTCTGCTGCGGATTAGATGGGAAGCTTTGTCAGTAACACTTTGGAATACTGTTCCGTCATTAATGAATAACAGGAACAAATGAGTAACGCAATATTAACATTACACTAACTACCATTAAGTAACAAGGAACTCTGATTAATGAATTATAAGTAATAGCACTCAGTTGAATGAGGTATTTCAATATTAGCTAATCAGTAATTTTTTTTTTCTTTTTTTTTTTTCTCCGTACCTCCCAGAAGACTATTAAGAACTACTGTATACAGGTTCATAATTGATGTGAGTAATGCATAATATATAATTAATTTTAAAGTGAAGATCATGATTACTCACTAGAAATGTCTCAAGTATTACCAAATCCTTCAGAAGGAATTATTAATTATTTGGAACAGTATTCTAAAGTGAAAAGCATAAAAACTCCCTAATAATGGCTTTTGATGTTTTTGTAATTTTTATTTATTTTTTTTTTTTTTTGGCAAGGTTTTTGTCTTTGTGTGTGTGTGTGTGTGTGTGTGTGCATTACACTACTGGTCAAAAGTTTGGAATCTATAAGATTTTTAATGTTTTTAAGAAGTTTTGTGTGCTCACCAAGGCTGCATTTATTTAATTAAAAATACAGTAAAAACGGTAATATTGTGAAATATTATTACAATTTAAAATAACTGTTTTCTGTTTGAATATATTTTATAAAGTAATTTATTCCTGTGATGGCAAAGCTGAATTTTCAGCATCATTACTCCAGTCTTCAGTGTCACATGATCCTTCAGAAATCATTCTAATATGCTGATCTGCTGCTCAAGAAACATTTATTGTGTACAATTGTACAAAATATTTGTGTACAATATTTATTTATTTATTTATTTATTTTTCAGGATTCTTTGATGAATAGAAAGTTCAAAAGAACAGCATTTATTTGAAATATAATCATTTGTAACATTATAAATGTCTGTCTCTTTTGATCGATTTAATGCATCCTTGCTGAATAAAAGTATTAATTTCTTTCATTTCTTTTCAAAAAAATAAAAATAAAAATTCTTACTGACCCCAAACTTGTGAACGGTAGTGTATAATGTTACAAAAGCTTTGTATTTCAAATAAATGCTGTTCTTTTGAACTTTCTATTCATCAAAGACTGCATTTATTAAATAAATGCAGCCTTGGTGAGCAGACGAAAAACTTTGTGAAAAACATTACAAATCTTAACGATTCCAAACTTTTGACTGGTAGTGTATGTAAGTCTTTTTTATGAAGATGAACAAATTAAATGTTTGTCCTTTTTTATAAATATAAAAAATATATATATATATAAAAAAATATATATATAACATTGTCAGGTTCAGGTCACCTTTGTCGATGTTTATGATTAACAAATTTATGTAAATCGATTTTAAAATAAAGTTGTCAAAATCACAATGAGTTCCACATAAAGTGTAGAATAGTTTAAATGTTCAAGGTTTTGTTTTTATTTATTATTATTATTAGTATTATTTTTTTTTTTTTTTTTTTTTTGTGGTTATGAAAAAGTCTACCACACAGGGAATTAGCATATTTATTTATTTATTCATTTGCAGTATTTATTAAACAATATCTAAACTAACTGCGAATTTTTTAGTAATCGTATCTAGTCAGCAGAAAGGCTTCCAGCGCGCCGCCCAAAACTTAATGGTTCACTTCAGGATAAAAATAAACATTCATTATGGTCAAAGAAAAAGAGAAGACCAATGATAACAAATCAATTAAACATATCAAATCAAATTTACATTTAAATTTGTGATTTGGCCATTGGTCAGGAGAATTTAAGTTTCCGTTTTTGAATCACTTAGAAATTGTATTATAAATATAGTTAGCTGTTTCTTTTAAATAAATTTTAATTTGCATTATTGCTTTATTAGAATTAAATTATATAAATGACACAATTATACATATTAATATAGTATTTATGATTTCATAATAATAATAATGATTTGTTATCACAAACCCCAGTTTCTGCTTATTCTCTCTCTCTTTAGGAACTTTAGATTTAGTTTCAATCTAAAGTGTTTTTTTTTTTTTTTTTTTTTACATTCATGTTGAAGATCTCTAAAAGCTTGTGGCCAAATGACTTTTAATGACTTAAGTTAAAAATATAAAAAATATTCTGAGGAAAAAGTGGAAGAAGCTCATCAGGAAATGGACGACTGACATTATAGAGCGAAACAGGCAGTCAGAGGGCACTGTTTACACATGCGCTCATGTTTGTCATGGCCACAAGCTTTGCACATCGGCAGCTGTTTAGCCTCACACACACACACAAACACGTTTGTTTTTGTGAATTGTGGGGACATTCCATAGGCATAATGGTTTTTATACTGTACAAACCGTATTTTCTATCGCCCTACACCAACCCTACACCTAAACCTACCCATCACAGGAAACTGTGCACATTTTTACTTTCTCAAATAAACTCATTCTGTATGATTTAGAAGTCTTTTGAAAAATGGAGACATGGGGTAATGTCCTCATAATTCACCCTCTCCTTGTAATACTTATGTCATACCCATGTCATTATACAAATTTGTGTCCTGATATGTCACAAAAACGCACGCACACACGCACACACACACACACACGCGCAGTTTGGTCAATAATTAAAGAAGACCCAGACCAGAGTTTAAAGCTCTTGATTCTTACTTGTACTTGCCCTTATAAAAAATACCATAGTTCTTGTAATTGATTAACTGTAGCATTTGTTACAATAAGGCTATAATTACAGATAAGACCACTGATTGCTCTTCATTGCTATGATTAGGCCAATGTTGACTTTTTTTTTTCTTTCAGCCTACACATTTAGAAACTATAGCCACAACATGCCACAGTTGTAATATAAATGTATAGTTAAATATCGTTCCCTTAACAGATTATCTATTATAAATTCTTTAAGTTAGTCAAAATTTACCACAGTAAATAGGCCTACAATAAAACGTGATAAATTCTAGTAAAGGTTGTCATGATTAAAAGCTTTCTAATTTATGTTGGTGCAAGATGATTTTTTCCTCTTTTCATCAGTCTTTTAAGTTGATGTTTTTAGATCATGTTTGACTTTCTCCATAGTGTTTTAAAGTGGTAAATTCTCAATAGAAAAAATATGTGACCCATTCTCATCATCTTTTTGATAGAAGAGTATACAGTGATCCGCGCGCCACTCATGCACAATTAAATAAACCGAGCTTCAGCCATATTGCACTCATAATTGGTCTGTTCAGTTCGTACAGGAACTTAGTACTTATAAAATGTCTGTATGTACATTGTATGTAATTAATTAATAACCTGATTCTATATGATTCCATTAGCCATGATAAAAACATTTTATCATGGCCATGATAAAAACATTTTATCTAGCCCCTCCCCCATCCCCACTGCAAACTATACCCTGCACGCACACACACGCACACACACAAAAAGGCCGTCACATTGATGACTTTGCAGTTAATGAAATTGAACAGCTTTTGTCCCATTGCATTATGGGATTGTTCCACACACAGAGAGCAGAACAAAAGCAGTTTTTCCCATCATCACATCTCTTTTCACCAGGTCTGTCAGATATGAAGACTAATGAAATTATAAAAGATGTGAACTAAAAGGCTTCAAAAAAGCCCCCAAGGAACCATTGATTATAATTCCAACCATCAATTATAATTCTCTTATAAACACCCCAAAACAGTGGATGTACAGATTTTCAGTGAACACAACTTAAATTCCATCCATTTCCACTTCTATGATAGATTAATAGCTTGATAAGTCTTTAAAGCTACAGAAAGGAGTGGTGATATTTTTAACGTTTATGTTATTTTTATGGTGCAAAAGCAAAGCATGTTAAAAATATCACCACTCTCTCCTGTAGCTTGAAGACCCAGTCTCCATTCACTGCAGTTACATTGAAAAGAGCGACTGGTGCATTCTTCAAAACATCTCAACATTAGCGTGAGTAAATGACAGAACTAAACCTTTAACACCTTGGCATTCGTTTAGCTAATAAACGACTACCACAACAGCAGTGCTGTTCTCAGGGACTCGTGCGCTCAACAAACAAACTTCTCGCAAAAAATAAATAAATAAATTAATAAAATAAAACACGGGATCAATAAACCAATGAGTGAGGCTCTTTCTTCCTCACAGAATGAAAGCAACAGCAATTTCACACTTCCTGAACTGCTGCCGCTCATTATGGGATTTAATTGGCTGAACTATTCCGCCCAGTCAGCCGTGACCATTTGGGCGGAGCAGGAGGCATTTTCACTATTACGTCCCATCAGGGGGTCGTCATGACGATCGCTGGCAAAACACACACACACGCATGCACACAAACACACACACACACACACACACAAACGCACACACACTATCTCTCTTTCTCTCTGTTCATACTCCATTTGTACCAGATCCAAGATGTATTGATCATACAGTAATTAAATTGCCCTCTCTCAGTTTGATATAGATTTATAATCACAGTGTAAATACTCTCATGACATTTCAGCACGACAAACTCAATACTGCTCACGAAACACGATAATCACTGCACGAGACATTCTTCATCTGTGACATCACAATAAGAGATGGTCAGTAATGTGACTTGAGTGTTTGAACACCTATTAAGTGGTTCAGTTTAAAGGCTTGTTAATCATATTGAGACGTAGACCTCAGATAAGATGGAAAAATACGGCCTGCTAAACACTGATCTCTCTAGAGCAGCATCTAGATTATCTAGAAGCCAAACTCTGATGACCCAAATAGTTGCGTTCCTCAGGTTTGGTGCCTTAGTCTCGGTCGCAAATGGCACCCTCAGCTGCTGGACCATTGGGTAGTCTGCTATAGGGGTTGCACAGATTAGTTCTAGATAAGTTCTGCCACTACTCATCATTTTGACTTCAGTTGTGCTAATTGCACCATGATCTGGTTGGGCTACAGGAATGGCATTTACATTAATCCATTTGCCAGATGCTTTTTCCAGTGCATTAAAGGTAAACATTTCGCCATGACTTTTGTCGGACTCTACAAGGCCTAGTTTACTGTGAGATCCACAATAGTGCAATTAGAATGCACAAAGGGGGCGCTCGTGAGCACCCTTCAGAATGATAAAATGAGGTACGGGACTCCCTACGGTCACTGACATTCACCAGCGAAGGCCACAAGTCCACATCGCAAGTGTACAGTGATCTTATGATCTGAGGGTAGTTGATTTTTCAGACTGATGACACACACAAACAACCTGAACCTGAAACAAGTAAACATTCAATTTGACCATCATCATAAAAAGACTTACGTACATACTTATAATGGCGTGCACACACACACACACACACACACACACACACACACACACACACACACACGCACTCCCTTCTGGCAGTCATGACAAGTATTTGTGTGTGTGTGTCCCACTGTGCCACCTCACACAGTCACTTCCCCTCGCCATCTGTGAAACTCCTCTCAGCGAAACCAACACCATTCTTCAATGTGTGTGCGGAGCCAGTGTTTTCCTTCATCTTTACGTTATACATGGGAAGAGGTTTGTGTGTCTAAACAGACAGGATGAGACTCATTTGTTAGAGAGATGGGAGAGAGAGACAGGGAAGGAGAGAGAGACAGGGAGAGTGTCAGCATGATAAATGGCATAAATCTAACTGTGAAGACTGTAGGCTAAGAAAAAACGACAGAGCGAGAGAGGAAGAGAAAATGAGGGTAAGAATGAAATGGAAGCCAATTCTTCATCTTCTCTCTTTGTGTCCGGTCGTTTTTTTTTGTGTGTGTGTGTGTTTTGTTCTTCCATCCACAACAAGGGAGAGACAAACGGCGCTTGATCTGAAGGGAGATCATGTACTATAAGGAAGCATGAAATTGGATGTGTTCTATTCAGAGGTGATCATGCCTATGCCCTATTCCCTCTACATTTAGAGGATAGCTATTCAGAACACAAACCAAAAGAACCATTGTTACCATCTCACAAAGGCAAAGCTAATGATATTCAGTTATGCTTGTATGTATCCTTGTTTAAAACACTTTTCTTCCCTTTATTAAGATAATAGATCAAAAGAATTAGCAGTATAATAATACCAGCAATTACTACAGCACAGCTGACTTAATTTGCATTGCACCTTGTGCAAGCTTGGAGTTTCTAATAGAGTGTGAAGAATCTTGGGAGTGAAGTGCCCATCAGTTGAACCCCACAAAAACATTCATTTCAAAGGGTCCTTTGAAGTAGTTATTTTTGAGCACTTCTGTTTGGAATGGTTGTTCTTTCTTCGAAGTGCCCTGGGAAGGCATCATCTGTGCCATGGGTGTCCAATCCTGCTCCTAGAGGGCCACTGTCCTGCAGAGTTCAACTCCAACCCCAAATCAAATACACCTGAAACAGCTAATCAAAGTCTTACTAGGCGTACTAGAAACTTCCAGACAGGTGTGTTAAGGCAAGTTGGAGCTAAACTCTGCAGGACAATGGCCCTCCAGGACGAGTTTGGGCACCCCTGATCTATGCCTTTTGGAACGCACTTACTTTTGTCCGTGTGTGTTAATTTCTAACAAATTCTTTCATTTAACGCACATCGCTTGGCTCTTAACAAGAAGACTGTTTCACGTCAGATGGGCTCTTATCAACAGACTATCCCAGCCTTCTTTAGCAGGTCACATGGTCAGTTCCAATAAACTCTCTGGAACAAAAGACGAGTGAAATCATCAGCATTTCTTTTTCTCGCAGAGAGCAGGAATGAATAGAAAGGAGAAAAGATAAATCAATAATTAATTATGTCTATTTCTAAAGCATCTATTCAGAGCTATCTGCATCCTGACCAAAGCACATTTTCCATTTTCATTGAAAAGGAGATCATTGGTGTTTATTTTAAAAGGTGCCATTTTTACAACCAAGTCAGCTTTTAAAGAAGACCCTGTCATCTGTCACTGAATCACATCTAATAACCACAGGGTACCTCCGGGTTTGGTTCTTGGCCCCCTTCTCTTCTCCATTTGCACAACATGTCTGGGCCATAATCATATAGACACACTGCTTGCTCTGCTTTACGCTACTGCTGGCTTACTCCTGCTATGCAGCTACTCCTATCATTCTAGTCTTACAACACTACAATTCCACTTTATACGTCTGACATTGTGTTTCCATCTCGGTCTGGGTGAAGCATCACCAGCTTCTGCTCAACCTCACGAATACAGAAGTCAACCAAACATCACCATACAGCTAGGCTGAACAACCAAACTTCACTGACCGCATCTCAATGACGGCCTAGTGATGCTGTGTCACACATTCCACTGCAGTGCTCCGTAGGCATGATTAAACCTCTGCAGATAATGATGGTGCATCTGGTCTTCAACCAACCCAAGAGGGCCCACGTCACACCTCTTTTGATCTCGCTCCACTGGCTATCTGTAGAAGCAAACATCAAATTCATCAAATTCAAGGCTCTGACAGTGTCGTTGAGAACTTCCACTAGATAAGCACCCTCCTACTTCAAAGCATTCCTAAAAGTCTATGTACAATCCTCTGTAGTCAGTAAGTGAATAATTCCTGGTGTTACCAGAACCTTCACTTTCACTATCCCTCCTGACCAACATATGTTTCAAAGATTTTTCAATGTTAAGAATTGCTCACTGGGTTTACCAGCTTGTTCAAATGGTATTGTGATGGATTTTGGTGGACCTGTATAGAGAAAAGAAAACAGGTCTTAATGAGGCCTTAAAGGATTAGTTCACTTTAAAATGAAAATTACCCCATTATTTACTCATCCTCAAGCCATCCTAGGTGTATATGACTTTCTTTTTTCAGATGGATACAATCTGGGTTATATTAATAATCACCCTGATGCTCCCAAGCTTTATAATGGCAGTGCATGAAAACCACCTGTTTGAAGCTCAAAAAAGTGCATCCATCCATCATAAACGTACACCACAAGGCTCCGGGGGGTTAAACAAGGCCTTCTGAAGCGAAGCAATGCATTTGTGTAAGAAAAATATCAAATGGCCATACGGATTATACTTACGTCTAAAGTGTATCTTACATGACGTATAACATAGGACGCACCAGTAGTATGTCACGTAATTTACGCTTTAGACGTAAGTAGCATCCGTTTGGCCGGAAGCTAGTTATTTTACTTATTAACGGGTTAAATGTGGATAATTTTTCTTACACTAACGCATCGCTTCACTTCAGAAGACTTTTATTAACCCCCTGGAGCCGTGTGGAGTTCATTTATGATGGATGGATGCACTTTTTTTTTTGAGCTTCAAACAGGTGGTGCACCGCCAGTATAAAGCTTGGGAGCATCAGGGTGTTTATTAATATAACTCAGATTGTATTCGCCTGTAAGAAGAAAGTCAAATACACCTAGGATGGCTTGAGGGTGAGTAAATCATGGGGTAATTTTCATTTTAAAGTGAACTAATCCTTTAATGATCAATTGGGTTAGGGCACATGCATGTAAGTGTTTATGCTTTTAAAAATGAGTGTAGAGGAAAATGCAAGGGTTTGTGAAACTTTCAACTTTTGTAGCATTGCTCTTGAACTTAGGCATTTGATGACCACTGACAGATGGATCCAGTTGTGCTTCCAGAAAGGCACTTCACAGTAGTCTCACTTGATTTCTAACTCACCTGGCTCTTTCCACACCCCAAAATATCTGCCACATGTTCTGTCAGAACATCCTGTAGGGTGTACATGCTAATTTAACAGGTGCTTGTATTCAGTTCACTTTTCACAGGACAGTTCTCCTGGAGTAACCAGTGGTGATAGTTCATGATTAAATCTTTCCTGGGCTTAAACCAGAAACCTTCCTTTACCAGCCTTGAGCTTTAGCAACGACACCAACACGAGGAGAAGCAATGGGTTGTTTTATTTATTTATTTAAACTGGAAAATTGCACTTTGTTCCCATCAACATACAAACACGCACACTGTCCTTGATCCCGTGGTCAGCTGTTAAGGTAAATATTAGTGAGGAGAAAGTTAGTTTACTCTTGTGGTATAACCATGAACCATCACATACACACTCAAGGCCAGATCCTCAGTCTAAACACACACACTGACACAGAATTAAATATTAGGTTCTGTTATTGTTAGAGGTGTTGATCATGTTTGAAGTCTCACAGGAATCTGCTCTGACCCATATCTGTGCCATCTGTTTAAACATTTTCAATTTTATTTTATTTTTTTTTTATAAGTGAACATCAAGTAAAGATAGGAACACAAATGTCAGACTGTAATAGTGTAAAAGTGGCCGGAGGCGTACGTCAATACCTCGACATGAGCCGAGACCTGCGGGGGCTGTGAAGTGACAGTCGACGTTGCCTGGGGAACCAGGTGATGTCCGTGACCCACTGCGTGAATCAGAGTCCAAAATCCTTCTGTAAGAGGATCAGCTGTTTTATCAGGTGAAGAGCATGATAGAGAACATGAGATCATGAGACTCTTAAAATGTTTGCCTGTTTCTCTCTGCCTGTCTCGCTACTCGCAACCGAATGGCAATCCTGAAGGTCAGGTGCGCGGCCGTGGTCGTCGGCGAGAATCCAGCGATAACGGATGTTGACGTAGTCGCCTCATGAATCAAATCACACGAGTAGATGATGTCGTTCTTATCGAAGGTCGTCATCTGGCCGTTAAAACGCTGCTCTCAGAGGAAAGATCATCGCTCAGGTCCCGCGAGCTGTCGCTCTCCAGAGATTCTCATTAGCTGAGCATCAGCCATATGGAGCTCACACACACACAAGTCGAGCTTCTGTTGAGGTCAGCTTCATTTTCATGTTAAACAAACACACAAGAACTGTGGAAGTCAGAGGGCACTTTTGGTCTACATCTTACTCTACTGATCTTAGTCGGCTGATGCGGATAAATCAAGTCAAGTCACTTTTACTTATATAGCTCTTTATACAATACAGATTGTTTCAAAGTAGCTTCACAGTGATAAACAGAAAAATAACAGAATCAATGATGCAAACATGAGACAAATTCAAATTCTGCTGTAAAGCAGCTCTAAAAAGACAATAGTGTCTGCTATTCAACTGCTATTCAGTTCAGTGTTGATTAAATTCAGTTCAATAACAGTGTCAATGTTGCAAAATTTATCAGTTATTAAACAAATTATTTGTGTAATGGAATAAACGATTGGCTGAACGGCACACAACCCAGCCACTTGAAAACGTATCTTGTTGTATCTTTCATTTGAAAACAGTGTTGTATGTGTTTGTGTTGCACATGATATTTGACAGACAGACAGCTGTGTGTGCCTCTCTCAGGTGTGTGTGAGCCGGTCACCTCTGGTAGGGCAGATTTTATGTTGTTGTGGCCGTTATAAAGTCGCTGTGCTGTGAAAATAGCTTGAAACATTCTCATAGCCCACCATTAAATTAATGCTGTGTGAAAGGTCACGCTGCTCTCACACAAGTGTGTATGTGTGTGTTAAAGCCAATCCTTCAGTCTTTAAGAACAACTAGGATATAAAGAAGCACCAGAAAAGTAGCTAAACAATTACATCAAACTGAAAAATGGCTGAATGTCATTGCATTAAAGAACCAAATATTAAAACCAAGTGACATTTATTTCCCATTATTATATTTTAATATTTAGAACCTAACTGTCTGAATATCTAGTTATATAATAGGATAGTCCTATCGATTGTTAGATATCAGTTGTACAGTAAATGTCTAATTAGTGATAGTTTAATTTTGACTACTTGTTTAATTTGAAACCCTGTTTTTAATATATATTGTATATATGTTTATACTTTTTCAATCTAATTGTGCTGTATTTGTTGTTCATTGCTAGAGGGTACAAAATCACAAATCAATTTAAATTGTTTTTTATGCACCAAATATTGCAAATCTCTAACATCAGTTAATTGAATCAATTAATAGAAAAGATAAGTCATATAATATTTAGTTTCACCTCCTCATAATGTCCATTAAAGTTTTTACTGTTTGATGATTCATTCATTCATTCATTCATTCATTCATTCCAGTCCAGCCTGAGATCAAACCAGCATTAGTTTATTCAACCAGCTAATTCCAGCATTCAAACATAATGAAGAAAAGTTACACATACAGACACTTGATTTGATAAATCGCATTCACACATTTTTAAGTGAAGAGAGTAAACAAATCTGTTTTGGAGGGATTTCGTTCCTGTTCCTCTGATGTCCTGCATTTATTTGTCATGTATTTCGTATGGACACTGAGTCAGCAGTAGATGTGAGTGTTTTTCGTGTGTGATTCATCTGTAATCGCAGTCATAAATGACATGTGGGTCCCTCAGACGCACCTGAGCATGAGGTGGGTGGCACTCGGCATTGCTGTTTACCAAGCAGCAGACGTGGTGTGTGACACCTGCGCTGGTCCTGATGCTCCTGTATAACTGAACAATGTTTAGCTTGTTTAGGTCAAACATCTCTAAGCAGCTGTGATGTTGTCATATACTCACAAAACGTCACAAGTACCGTTACTTCAGTACCAAGGAGTCTGTGACAAGCGCTTGTCAGTATCAGATGCACTTCTTGGAACGTTTTGCGAACATTCATAATGTTATTGTTGTGTTGTTTTAATTTGTAGTTGTGTGTGTGGTAAAGTGCTGTTGTCTGTTTTAATCTGCTGTTCTGCCGGTTAAAGTGTCTGTTTGAAGCGGCGGCCAAAAATAACCATCCAATGAAATCACAGCAGCAAACGACCCCACACAACCTGAACCCTCAACCAGACCCTCGATCCCTCTCTCTGAGATAAAGACACAGACAGACAAACAAACAGGAGGGTGTTGTGAAATACTCTCTTCATTTGTTCATCCTGGTGATTTTCAGTGTTCCCAGAGTTCATTCAAACACACTGAATGCTCAGATATGATGTGTTTAATTTGGAACCAATACAGCTTCAATAGGACGTCCTAACTTTTTGTGTGTGTATATATATATATATATATATATATAGTCATGTGAAAAAGTGCTTGGCAGATCTTAAAATTTGGAAAATAAAACCTGAATAACAACACATGACATATCACACCGTGTCATCATTTATTCAACAAAAATAAAGCCAAGATGAAAAACCATGGGTGACAAAGTTAGGACACCATATGATTCAATTGCTTGTGGATCCACTTTTATCAGAAATAACTTGAAGTAATAATTTTCTGTATAACTTTATCAGTCTCTCACATCGTTCTGGAGGAATTTTGGCCCACTCTTCTTTACAACATTGCTTCAGTTTATTGAGGTTTGTGGGCATTTGTTAATGCACAGCTCTCGCCACAGCATTTCAGTCGGTATGAGGTTTGGACTTCACTGGGCCATTGCAACACCTTGATTCTTTACTTTTTTCAGTCATTCTGCTGTAGATGTGTTGGTAATCTTCGGATCAATGTTCATTTGCATGATCCAATTTTGGCCAAGCTTTAGCTGTTGGAAGGATGTCCTCACATTTGACTCTAGAACTTAATGACTGTGAGGTGCGCAGGGCCCATGGCTACAAAACAAGCCTAAAATCATCAGCCCTCCACCAGCATGCTTGACTTTAGGTATGAGGTGTTTGTGCTGATATGCTCTTTTGGTTTTCACCAAACTTGTGCATTATGCCCAAACATCTTTTTTTTAGAGAGAAGAGGCTTTCTCCTGGAAACCCTTCCAAACATGCCATACTTGACCTGTCTTTTTCTAATTGTACTGTCTTGAACTTTATCATTAAACATGTTAACTGAGGCCTGTAAAGTCTGAGATGTAGCTCTTGGGTTGTCTGCAATTTCTCTGAGCATTGCAAGCTCTGATCTTGGGCTGAATTTGCTGGGACGTCCACTCCTGGGAAGACTGGTGTCTGTTTTGAATGTCTTCCACTTGTGAATAATCTGTCTCACTGTAGAATGATGGACTTCAAACTGTTTGGAAATGGCCTTGTAACCCTTCTCAGATTGATAGGCAGCAACAATTGCTTCTCTAAGATCATTGCTGATGTCTTTCCTCCTTGGCATTGTGTTAACACACATTGGAAGGCTCCAGACGCTCAAACTGCCAGAACTTCAGCTTTTATAGAGATGATTACACTTGCTGATGATCAGTTAATCAAACGCATTTGATTAGCAGTGCCTGACCATTACTTAATTCATATGTTAACAGTAAGGGTGTCCTAACTTTGTCACCCATGGGTTTTCCATTTTGGCCTAGGTTTTGTTAAATAAATAATGACATGGTGTGATATGTCATGTGGTGTTATTCATCTGAGGTTTTATTTTCCAAATTTTAAGACCAGATGATTTTTTATTACGCCCTGATACAGAAAACCATGGAATTCAATAGGATGTCCTAACTTTTTCACATGACTGTGTATATATATATATATATATATATATATATGTGTGTGTGTGTGTGTGTGTGTGTGTATATATATATATATATATTTTTTTTTTTGCTGACTGTGTTCATTGGTTGAGTTTGATGAATGAAGTGTATAACTGAGAAAATGGCATGACATTATTTACTTGACTTCCCACAAACAGACATTTTATGTGTTTTAACTGTAGCTATGATCATCTTCATGCTGTGGTTGGTATGATGTTAGAAATCTATTGCTAAAAAAAAAACAACAACATGAGGTTTGTGTGTCTAATGCTGAAGTATTTGTGATATTGGCAGGTTAACAGCATATTTAAGGCACAGTAGTTTCTGAGCAGACGCACATTTGACAGACTGTGATCATGAAAGCGTTTCTGACAGACAGCAAATACAAGCTGCTCATGCAAGAGAAATTGAACGTGTCACTCGCTTTTGAAGAAGAGAAGAGACAGAAATGCTTTCTGATAGACAGAGACTGTTTCTGTAGCTCTGAAACACTCAAATGATCTACTGCATCACACACAGAGCTCACTGTATCCCACAGTGCAATGCACACAACCGGCCTTTTCCAGTGTGATGAATGAAGCGGAAGTAACGACAGCAGTATCATGCAGTATTACATGTGCTGAGTGGAATACTAGTGAGGCAGAAAACATTTCACACTGTAGTTTACTAGACAGCGTCACATGACCTCATTACGTACAATAATCTCGCCTGGCAGCCTGATCAAATAACCAAGAACAAAAGCACAGTTAATATCACTATCTGTGTATTTGTCACACTGGAAATGAAAGTTCACAAAAGCTGCGATTTAATTGAGCATGTATAATCTGATGTGCTGTGTGTTTCAGGAATTTGGAGGGTTTTTTTAAACACATTTTAAAATGCAATTACAATTACAATGACAATTACAATCAGAAAAATCACAATTATTATTATTTTATTTTTTTTCACAAATCGTGCAGCTCTACTGTACATGTACATACTGTACAGAATCTCTAGGAGAAGAAAATTCAGACTAATTTGACTTTTAGGTGCACTTTCACACTAGAGCTCTGCTGTGGCATGAATCTGTTGAGTTTGACATTTTTCTGGATCAGACCAAACACACAGCTGCCGTTCAGTGTTGTTTGGTTTTGCTCTTTCACAGCCTCATGTGTCACGTTAAAACAGTGCGATTACGGGCAGAACACGTGTCGTCATATTTGAGCAGCAGCAGCAGCGTCTCTGTTTTAAGCAAAAAGCAATTTCTCTGTTCTTGTGGTGATGTGCAGCGTGAGCTCTTAAGCGGGATTTACTGTCGACCCCAAACGCCATTAGAGCAGATTCACTGACAGCCGCATCTTTGATGTCGTATTCCACGGCGGCACGCCGCGTGTACAGATAACTGTATGACACCCGTCCTGACAGCCGCAGAAGATACGATTTTACGTATTTACATGCTGAGAAAACTGCGCTTTGAAGTACAGAGAGAGAGAGGGAGAGCGAAAGGGGGTGGGTGTTGGCAGTCGTCGGCAGATATTTTGGATCGCTCAGTAAAATCCCTCTGGTCGTCGTGGTGACACCCTGCTCACAGATCCAATTATAGACAGGGACTATGGGATACATATGTCACATCCTCGCCTCATCCCTAACGAGAGATGGACACCGTGATAACCCATCATACTAGGACTGTGCCATTGTTGTTATTGCTAACTAAAACTATTAAACAATTATTTATTTATTTATTTATTTATTTATTTTTTGTTAATTGAAATAAAATATAAATAGATGAATATTAACTTAAAAATTGGAAATGTTGCCTTGAAAACTACAGAAAAAAACAGAAATAAGTTTACGTACTAAAATTACTAAAACTGAAATAAAAATTAATTAAAGCTATATAGACATAAAAAATAAAAAAAAACTAAAAATGGTGAAAGCACATAATGCACACATATTTATTTATTTATTTATTTATTTATTTATTTATTTATTTATTTGTTTATACACAGTGCTGGGTAGTAACTGATTATAAGTAATCTGGATTACATAATCAGATTACAAAAAATAAATACTTTTATATTACATTTTAAAATACTCATAATCAGAATACAGTTACTTTTTATTGATTACATGATTACTTAATATTCACAAAATGGCAGTAAATTATTCAGAATTCATTGATTCTCCCTAACTCTTCTCTTTTCTTTTAAGTTCTCTTTTCTCAAAAGTTGTGTGGAATTACACACAAATCGGCCACTAGTCAGGTGACTATAATTACATGGAAAATTGAGCGGCCATACAGCATAAATAAATAAAACATTTAATCTTGTTTTTTTTTGTTGTTGTTGTTGTTTTTTTTGTTTTTTTAGTGTTCTATTTTCATTGTTTTTATTTATTTCTTATAATTTAACTTTTTTTTTTTTTAATTTAATTATGCTTTCATAAATTTATGAAATCCCTGCATTTCCTTCCCTAACCCTAGTTAGGGAAACCCTGACATAATGTAATGATTGATGCACTTTGTTGATGATAAAATTTTTTATTTATTTATTATTTATTTATTTATTTTTATACGTAATTCTAAATGTAATAGATTGCATTACTAACTACAATTATTATGTCATTTATTTACACACACACACACACACACACACACACTTGTGTAAATTACATATAATCTACTCAGCACTGTATGTGTGTGTGAGTGTATACTGTATATAAGTCTGAATGTATTTGCATTTAATTGCTTGTGTCTCTTACATCAGCGAGGCAGACTATCGTTTTTATATAGCATTTAAATCATGTATTATGTTGCTAATAAAGTTACAGGACAAATGTTCATTCTGCAGTTTTTATTGCATTTGGAGCCTGGCGAGTGTTAATTTTGGACTCTGGGATTCATTTACCGTCTGCTCTATTAATGACACCTAAGCTGATCTCAGATCGTGATGTAAATCTCTTAAAATAAATGGCATTTCTAATCTCATTGCTCTGATGTCCTGACAGAGACATGCTGCTGCTCATTTCCATCACAACCAAATACAAACTTCTCTTGAAAAATTTAATTGTTGTTTGAAAAACGTGGTTGCTAATGACCGCAGTATCAGGCACAGTGATTCTTTGTTATGAATAAAAAATCTAATTATATTCATATAGTATTGATGCTTTTCCATCATGGGATAAAAAATAAAAACGCTAATTGCCATTGCAATTTCTCTCAATTGCGAGTTTATATCACATTTTTTAATATTATTAAATTTGTAACTCACAATTCTGACTTTTTTCTCGTAATTCCAAGTTAATAACTTGCAATTCTGACTTGTTTATCATTATTGAGATATATATATATATACTGTCAATTACTTGAAAAAAATGAGTATTGTGAGATAAAAAGGAGCAATTATTATTATTTTGTTTTATTTATTTTTTATTTTTTACTTTCATAATATATGAAAATACCGAATGAAGTGGGGGGGAAGTTGGAGGAAAAAGAAAGAAAAAAAAATCAGTGACAAACAAAAAAATACATATAAATATTGGCAAATTTAACTGATCAGTAATTTAAAAAATTAGAAACAGTGATCAGAGGCATTTTATATTTATGTGTCAGCATGATCCTCTGATCTCTGCAACATCAGCAGCCTTCTGCGTTCATGGGATTATCTTCACATCTTTCGTCTGTTCATTTGATTGCATTTATTTTTTCATTTACTGCTGTCTTGTATAACCACGTCTCGCCCCAAGAGCGCAAGGCACACAAACTCCGACCTTTGCTTTGTAATCCGCCTGAATCAGTTGTGTAACCACATCTCTTCTCGCTTTTTCTCTTTCAGCGCCACCAAAGTTCTTACGAACCCCGAACGATCAGACGGGTGTTCAGGGCGGCGTTGCCTCCTTCATCTGCCAGGCCACGGGTGACCCACGGCCCAAGATTGTGTGGAACAAGAAGGGGAAGAGAGTGAGCAACCAGCGTTTTGAGGTATTAGGTCTATTGTTCTGATGTAAAATGCTCGACAAGTGAATGCTAACGATAGCCACACCCCCATTGACCACACCCACCACTTCAGCCACACCCATCCATTAGCATATTTCCCCACCACTAATATGCATGGTTGCTCATGTCCTGGGGCCGGATTCCCAAAAATCTTTACCCAAATTTAAGAAAGTTCATAAGATAAATCCTGACAAGTTCATAATGTTCCTAAGTGCAATTCTTAAAAACACAATCTTAAGAAGTTCTCAAATATTTTATCAAGATTATCTTATTTCATCTTTTCTTTTTTTAAATAAAATAACAGGCATTGGTGTTATCTGAAAAAGCATGCACAATATTTTTGAGGCTACTGGTTTGGAATGCTGCTGAAAATTATACCACAACAATTACATAAAATGGAAAATACAAAAATAAAAACTAATTTAATGTTTTGTGAATCCGGCTTTTGATCTCAGAAGAGATCATAAAAAAGACCTTCATTTGAAGAAATGACGGATCAGATTCTCTCGTCAAGCATACGCTTTGCATTTATGAAATGCATTTTGTTCCCGAAAGCTTCTGTTGAACATCTCATTTGCTTCTCAGTGCATGTTCTCCAGTCTCACGTGGCTGAATCCTGTATTTTTATTTATCTGTTTTTGGATCGCCACCTCAGCCCAGCATGATAAACGCATCACAGCTGAACACTGATAAGATTTTTATTAATTTCTGTGTCATCTTGCCGCTCGACCATCTTCTCTCTTCTGTTCGTCTAACACGCGGCCACTAATCTATGGACGCTTATCGGCTGATATGGCGCTTTTTCGCCTGCAGAAACGAAATCTTATCAACGTTCATTACATGCTATACACTACTAACATGCCAACTAATATGCTAACCTTCGATCCGCAACAAAGCGTCTTCGTCTTCACCCTCACCCATGCAACTTAACTCATTACTACTATCTTTTTAAACATTAGTTTAATGCTCAGTTTCTACTTGGCTTCGTTAGCCAGTTCATGCACACGCAGCCGCATGCGTGAGCGCGTGGTCATACCCACATTTCTTTGCGTGAAAAGTGACAGTGAAAGAAAAGTCGCAGAGTATGACCACTGATGTATTTAAGTCTGTAAAACGGAGAACCCGTCCTGGTTGTTTCTGTCAGAAGTGAGTATACATCTCCCCAACTGCCACCAACTAAAACTGTCTGTGAGCGTCCTGTCTCCCGTCCGTCTGGCGTCAGTCGGTCTCGTCGAGGCTAATCGACTGTCTACTGTTGTTCTTTAAATGACGTTTGTGCCTGTGACGTCACATCTCCATTCTCGTTTCATGTTTCATACGATCAGCTTTAAGAGTGGGCCAGATCACGCTAGCTGAAAGCTGCAAGGCCATCCCATTCTTAAAGCCACCGGGTTTACTTGTGAAACGTCTGGTTGAAGAATTTGCATTGCCTTCAAACATTCACTGAGCATTTTACAAAAATCAAAGGCTTTTTTTTGTTTTTTTTAAACATGTGGTAACTAATAATTTCTGCCCGGTGTATTACAAGTATGTTGTCCTTCTCAAAAGCCCCAGATCATAACCTGCACAGATGGAATAATAAAAAATAAAAAAAAGTCACATGTAGGGCTGCCCCTGATTAAAGATTTTTCTAGTCTGCTATTAGTCATTCATTTAAGCCATTAGTTGACTAATCGCACATTTATATTAATTTAATTACTTAAATATATGAGCCTTTAATATATATATAGGCATAATATAGCCTATTCTGCGCTCAAGCGCATGCATAAGGCTTGCTGCAAAGCACCGGCAAAAATAATGATTATGAATGTGTTGGGGAAAAAATTAGCAAGGAGACATTTTAATTATTTATTAATAAACTAGTTTTTTCTGAGTCAGTGTTGGCTGCACAGATGAAGTTGATGATGCTGCCTCGCCATCTCACAGTTTAGTGAACGCGCGAGAGAAATGCACCTTTCATACAGATTACATAAGCAGAGAGTATTTCTTTTTAAAAGTAGACATTTCAAGCTTTCTATTGTTGTATTTCTCATGTCTGTGAGGCAAGTAAGCCTATATGCTGAATTTTTGTTCATTTTTGTGACGTGCTCCAGTTCAGGGAGACCGAGACAGCAGAAAGCGCATCCAATGTTTTCTTGTTATTGTGAGTTTACGGTTTCGTATGATGTATCACTGTTATCTGTATGACCAAAAATTACGAAGTATTTTAAGTTGTTTCTGCTGTTATCAGAAAAAATGTGATCGCACCTGCACCTCCATGTTTTGCAGTAAGCATGCTATACTTTAGCTTTTACTTCACATGAACAATTGGATATGCGCCTATTAATAGCGCACATTTATCTAGAGTAATGTTAGAGCGAGCAGCCATGTAAAGTTGCTACTACTTACGTGTTTCAAATGATAAGCCATATTTGAGTTTGATGGATGATACGTTTGGATTTCCTGCCGGACATACTGTAATTACCACAAGGCCCCTCCGTTAATGATCTGTCCCTCACGGATAGTCTCTTTTAGCAACTAACCGACTAAGAAAATTTTGGTCGACTAAGCCTCTTCTAGTCAACTAATGATTAGTCAACTATTAGGGTACAGCCCTAGTCACATGTAACCACATCAGTCGGAATTAGTTGGCCATATCCACACTTGATCAGACTGAAAACCGTAACCGGAATTCCTGCACATGTGCAATGATGTAGAAATGAAGTAATGACATATGACACACAAAATGAGCTGTTGTTGTTAAACATAGTGTCATAAATGACTATCATGTCAACCTAAAATTCTCCTTACACCCATGGTCTGTGGAGTTGTGCAGGACAACGTTGTCCCACCAGTCCTTGATCCGAACTCTTATCCACAGACGCCTCATTTTGGGCATGGCAAGGGGGCGTTTTTACTGCTTGATAAATATTAATCGTCATCTGCTAATTATGACCCAAAATAGATAATTATTTAGTTTGCTTTTTAAAACAAAAAAGGAGGATGGTTAGTATGTGGCAACAGCGAGAGACTCTGTATATTCGTGTAGTGTGCATGTCAAAAGTTAAATTCCGATTTGAAGCTTGTGACATAGAAGCACACATGTAAACATATTAGCGATCATGTAAAAACTATGGTCAGATTCATCATTCATCAGAATGATTTGATTCCAGATGAAATAAAAGATACCCATGTAAATGTATCTACTGATGCTGAAGGCAAATGGTCTCATCCAGAGTTTTGGCCTTTTGCACTTATTTATTCTACAAACCATGTTGTTTGTGGATATGTCAAGGATAAGCAATGTGTATGAGTTTGTTTGATGGTATCTCAGGATCTTACCTACAGTCTCGTAATAGATGCATTGAGTGCATAATTAGTTGTATAAAGCACAGAGCTTGTGCTTACATTTTGAAGATTACAAACACAATCTTCTTTCATTTGGAATAGCAAGCACGCATGAATCATGCAAGACATTCTGTCTTACCTTACAAAAATATGTTTAAGTGTGCTGTTAGTATACTTCTTTTAAACTAAAAATCAGTGTTAAGAGAATTTATGTACTTATCGTAGATGTATACAAATTACACATCAGTATATTTGGCTTATACTGACAAGTATACAGAAAAGTCAAAGTACATTTGCTTGTACTCCTGTATCGCTTTAATCGAGATACACTTCAGAAAATTATAATTAAGTAGTCTAAATATACTTGGCATATACTGCCAAGTATACAGAAAAGTCTAACCTAATAAATACCTATATTGTTTTCTACATAATTGGCTTCTTTGAGGTAGTACTCCAGTATATATTTTACATACTATCTTTACATTTGGCTGGTTTTATTGATGATACTGGCTTCTATTATAAGCCATTACCTTAATTAATAATTTTCTGAACTTAAACAGAACTTTATTTCAAGTATAAAAATCACCTAAATCACCTGTGTTAATTGGGTTGGGTACCGAACTTTGTACTTTTAAGGGCACCGACCGAATTACGTCAGTACTACTGAGAACAGATTAACATTAAATCAATCGGTGCCAAATTTCTCAGGAGACAGTATAATTTTGAGCATGGTTTTACCATCTGAGTCAGATTTCAGTCATCATAAAATATTTCTTTTGTGGAATGGGAAAACTGACAGTCTAACCGACAGCTGATGGTTTCTTTTGAGAGTGTAAATAGTTTAGTGTGCCAGTCCTGTTGTGGTGACCTTCAGATGAAGAAGCAATAAGAGCACAGCTGCTGATGACGCATGTGGGAGAGAACCATTCAGTCTAAATGAAATGCAGCATACATATCTTATTCACCATTTCTTATGTTATGATAGCACTGCTAAAATGACCTTAAGATAAAGACTGAGCAGTTCACAAATTCCCTCTTTTTCAAGGCAAATACTGCAGACGTTAGTACAAGAGCATATTGGGTTTGTGTCAAGGATGTCCGCTATTACAAAAATGAAGAATACATTAAGTTCATTATTTTTAATTTTATTAAACTTAACTTTATATATATTTTTAAGTATATTTTATGTAGTTAAGTATACCGAAATCAGTGTACTAGTAGTATACTTAGAAGGGAACTATTTCAAATCTTCTGGGGACTAAATTGTCCGACATTTTATTTTATAAAAGTATACTTTTAAGTGTACGTAAAAAGTAACAGTAGTAGACTTTGAGTACATAACTTATCTAAGTTTTCACTTTTGTATTTCAACTGTACTACAAGTGAATGTATAAGTGTACTGTAAGTTTATTGCCAAGTACACTTATACATTTAGTTTATGAAAGTACACTTTGAAGTACACTATGTTTTGTAAGTTTCTTTAAATTAAGTTAGTTTCTTTAAACAATCTTGACATCATACTTAAACTTTAATATTTTAATTTATTTATAATGCAAGTATACTACTATGTTCCTATTAATATCCTAAATATATTCTAACTGTACTTTTAGGTAGACTTGAAGACTCCTATGTACACAGTGACTTTATGAAAAAAAAAAGTATATCTCTGATAAGTACATAAACAGGTAGACTGATTGTAACTGAATTGTTTTTAGTTTAAAAGAATTATACTAATAACACACTTTAATAAACTTGTTTTTGTAAGGATAGTCAGTCTCAGCTAAGATGCCTGTCATACACTCTGTTAAAGCCTGTTGATGTCGTGCAGTCTGATCTCATAAGTCTCATATCGTATAAACTTACAAGAAACATAATTTAGGACCAATCAATCAATCAATCAATTGGCACTGGGCTTCAGGATGATAAACACCAACATATCAGCAATTATAAATATTTCCCACAGAACAATCGCAGCCCAGCCGAAGACCTTAACCAGACTTTCTGTGTTTCTGTGTCCTGTGTTCGTACTGTTGCGTCAGCTTGAGTAAATTAAGGTCTGTTGTCTGTCCAGAGCTCTGTGTCAGGATAAAGTGTGTGTGTGTGCAAGTGTGTGTGTGAGCATGATTTTCCGTCGTCATTCGTGAACAAAAAAAACTCTCGTAACATATCTTGTCTCTCGCACCTGTAGGTTATAGAGTTCGATGATGGATCGGGCTCCGTGCTGAGAATCCAGCCGCTGCGGACACCGCGCGACGAAGCCATTTATGAATGCGTCGCCTCCAACAGTGTTGGGGAGACGAGCGCCACAACACGACTCACTGTTTTACGTGGTAGGTCTATGGCGAATAACATGCTAACCTTTGCTCTCTCATTGCCTTCCAGCCCTCACAGGTATGTGTTTTTTCTCTCTGTTTGTATCTTTCTTCAGTGAGTACACTACTAAGTTTGGAATAATTAAGATTTTACATTTATTTATTTATTTTTTTTTATGCTCTCCAAGGCTGCATTTATTTGATGAAAAACTGTGAAAACAGTAATGTTGTAAAATAGTATTACAATATAAAATAACAGTTTTCTATTGCAATATATGTTTATATGTAATTTATTCCTGTGTGTAATGCTGGTGATTCAGAATTGGATCCAAATGCAACGCAAAATGTTTATTAACACAAATAAGAGACAACGGGAAACAGAGGAAAAACACAGAGTAAACCAAACACAGGGAAAGACAAAAAACAGACCTGAAAAGAATGCATGTGATACATCCACAAAGAAAAACATAAGACACTGAACAAGGGAAACACAAGGGCTACATCCGAAACCATATACTTCCCTACTATACAGTTGGCAAACAAACAAACAAACAAACAGTATATGACAAAAGAAGTATATCCAAAATCACAGTATTCATTAAAAGAGTAGGCAAAAAGTACCTGGATATAACCTACTACTTCCCACAAGATTCTGAAATGTACATACAGTACGATGGACATTTTACTATCCCATGAGACCATGGGAGAGGATTTGTGAATGGCAGTGAAGCGACGCAACTGATGCCGTAGGTCACATGACAAATGTAGTACGTCTGGATTGCATTCATGCTACACACATTCATACTATATAGAACACACTTTTTTAGTGGTCGCAATGTAAGTACTTATTCAAAATAAGTACCTACTCAAGAGAGTATGCTATATAGGATGCAGCCAAGGACTTAAATACAGACAGGGATGAAGTGCAAACAAGCATAACAAAAACACCTGGAAATAAATCAATGAAACTAATCAACAAAGAAAACTACAAACAAGCTAAACAGGAAACAGTAAAAAACAGAAACACAAAACAAAAGTCCAGAGCAGGGGTTGTGACACTGTGATGTTAAAGCTGTTTTTTCATCATCATTACTCCAGTTTTCAGTGTCACATGATCCTTCAGAATTCATTCTAATATGCTGATTTGCTGCTCAAGAAATATTTCTTCTTCTTCCTCTTTAGAGACTTATTTAAAAATGATAAAAAAAAAAAAAAAAAACTTAATTATTCCAAATTTTTGTTAGGTACTGTATGTTTTTGTTTCTTCCACAGTTTTAGTTGGAGTATTTGGCCAATGCAGCAAATAGCACTGTCTGCAACTGCGTTTTTATTTCTAGAAAAGTGTCCCACGGTTGGAGCCTGAAAAATGGAAAAGCTTCTTCAGCTCTTACTGACCTTGAAGCTTTTTAAAGGGGGTGATTAATATTCTAATTAGCAGACGGGCTTTCCCGCTCGCTAGCTTCAGCATCATCAATATAACTCTAATTTTATGCTACATTTACAACATTTCTTACAAAGTGGCCTTGTAAGGTCTTGTTGGATGTGGCAGGGCTCATGTGGAGAAAACGGAGTAAAAATGCTCTGTTTTTACAGTGAAACTGCAGGCTTCACAAGTCAAACCCAATGTCTCTGTGTTTTGAAAGGCTTTTACCTGACTTATCTTTTAATGAAATGATGAAACGCAGCTACTAAATTGGTAGTTCGGTCTGAGGAAGAACGTACCAGACCTAAAATGGAGGAAATGCGAGAGAAGAATATTCCACCTCCAAACAGTTGCATGGTTATTGGCAAAACATTTTTCCTCTGCTTTCTCTTATTTTCTCCCTTATTCTCGCTCCTTTGTGGCCACATCTGTTGTTGGAGGGAGAGTATTTCTGTTTGCAGCTCAGGCCTGATAAAACCTGCAACACAATAGCAGCACATTGCTTAGAACACACACACACAAACACACACATACACACAGCACACAGCAAAACTCTATTGGGGGAAAGTCTGCAAATCTCTCTGGATATGTTCAGAATAAAGGTCTAGTGCTCACTACATATGGCACAGAGAACACTGCAGTCTATACTGCCTGTTTGTAAAGAGATGATGTGAACAGCAGGGAAGACCAATAGCAATGTTACAGGACACACAACATAACATGTCCTTCATAACTCACAGATCTTCCTGCCATCTGTGGGTCTGAGAAACATATGCCGATGGAACATTTACACACAATATTCAGTTCAGAAGAAAATTGTTACAGATGCCCGTTACAAATATTATTTTAGTAAGCCTTTTATAGTATTTAGTAATTTTAGTTTAAGTTTAGTTTGTCCTAGTAATTTTATGTGCTTTTATATAAATTTGTATATAGCTTTAACTAATATTTAATAGTTCATTTAATTATTAGTTTTGGTAATTTTATTAGCTGTTAATTAATATTTAATAGTTCATTTAATTATTAGTTTTGGTAATTCTATTATTATATATATGCAAAAGTCTAAATGGGACCTACATTATAAATAAATATTTTTAATCAAATATATTGTTTAGCTAATAGGTCAAAAACAATCGATGAAATAATGTTTGTTGTATATTTCAAAGAATTTGTTTAAAGGAATCAAATAATCTAATTGCTTTTATACTTCAAAATGAGTTTTTTTTTTTTTTTTTTTTCCCTTTCTTTTTACTAAAGATTACATTTATCATCAGGGGAATAGAATGATTGTTTTACCTTTATCAAATTGTATGCAAAATGTCTTAACTTAGATGTCTCCAATCCAATAATGAGTCAAGGAAGATTAAAAATGACTTCCGGCTCGTTCGTCACACTGGAATGGAAGGTCAAGTTGAGCACAATGCAGTGTGTTATTCAGTATTGCAAACAGAGAGCTGCTATAGTCTGCCGTATCTCATCTGACATCCAGTGTGTACAGTATGAGTAGATGGTAGCATGCTATTCAAAACACCCTGCTCTCTCTTCAAGTCTCACCTGGAATGACGGTCTGGATGGAAATGTTATAATTATGAACAGAAATCCCTAAACAAATATTTATCCATTAATATAAATGAAGGAAGCTGAGTTGTAGTAATTACTGCACATTCAGCCAGTGGGCAAGCAGCATCGTTTGAGCATGAATAATGACACAAAACTAATACATATTCCGCCGTAAGATATGAGGCTGCGGCAGACTGCACGAGCGTCAAAAACAAGCTTCGCATTAAAGCGCCTTTGCTTCGGTTAAGCCCCGACATACTTTTCTTCCCCTAAAAACGTGCCGTTCAATCGGCCGTTCTGTGTTGTGTGGGAATGTGGGTCATGTCTTATTCATGAATGCACCCACTGAACTGGGACCAATGCGTTTGGTCCTTTCACAGAATGGGAATTTCAGGTCGATGTTTGCCAACAAGGTCACAGGCACAATGCATTATAAATCAAAGTAAACAAAAGATTCCCATGCTGGGAAAACCGCAAACGTTGCTGGTAACACCAATTCATTTCACACAACAAAATATCTTACCACAAAAACCCTAAAATGAACACTCACAGTCATCATTTACTCTCCATAACATTGTTTCAAACACATGTGAGATGTTTAGCAGAATGTTCAAGCTGTTCTTTTCAATGCATGACCATATAGGTGTATATATGTAGACATGTTTAAACGAGTGACAACAAACCTGGTGCACATATGCAAATAAAATGTTAGCGCTTCAGGAGAGGGGAAGATGATGAGAAAAATACTTAAATTTGGGTCTTTTTTGAGTCTGTTACTCACAAAATCATGACTTCAGAAGACTTGAAATATAGTGCATCAGTCATAACATTAGTCATTTTGACTAATGTTATGATACTTTTATGGTGCTTTTATGGTGCTTTTTGTCCATTTTGGAACAAAAAAACACCAGCATTAGAACATTACATGCATAAATAATGACATGTTCATTTAAACATATTATATTGCAAAAAGCGAGCACAACTTTCTTTCTGTTAAATACAGGAAATCTAGTGGAAAATGGATGGATCAAAGCAAATGATGCATAATGGAAACAGCTTTTGGTTGCAGGATGAAAGTTGTTTGAGAATATGTGTTGGATAAAGAAGAGAGTTCTGGAAAAGTGAAGTGCCACTAGACATGGAGAAACTGAAAGGGCTTTAAATGACCCTGAGGGGGAATATTAGCGTCACAATTTGGCTCCAGGGATGGAGAAACATCAGAGAGATTAACTGAATTCATTTAGTTCAATGTGCTGTGACCTGATGTCCATTTGACATCCACTCACACAGTCAGCCAGTGAATATCATCAGCACTTTCCTGTGGCGTCCTCTGATGTTAAAGACCCAGAGGCATTGACCCCATCATTTTGTATATATATGTTTTATATGTGTATATATGTATTTTATTTTATTTTATTTATTTATTTATTTTTAATGGTGACTTTGGCCTTTCTCACCTCATAGGTCTGAACTTGTCCAACAGTCATTCTAAATCATACAATGGTTCATAATTTTGATATAGTCTATTGAACAAAGTCATTTATTTTATTAATTTGTTAAGTAATTTTAATTCTGAAAAATCTAATATTTAGTAGTGTCCAATATTTTGTGAGCATCCTTATTGCATTTTCCTTATTAGAAAATGTTCAAATGAACATTAAATAAGGTTGATGTATTTTTTTTCTCCCCCCATTTTTGGTTCATGTTAACTACTGTAGTTGAATAATGTTAACAAATTGAAAAAATGTTACCATCAAACTCAACCATCAACCCTGTAAAGAAAGTTATTGTGGGAAATACAAGTTTATAAGTAACCAATATTTGGCCCCACTAGCTAGATGCTACTCAGTGACAGCTTTATATAGTATAAAGCAGAGGTCTTCAACCCTGCTCATGGGCACTAACTGTCCTAGCTCCAATTGTTTAGCTCCAATCCTAATCAAATATACCTGAACCAGCTAATCAAGCTCTTCAGGATCACTTGAAAATCACATTAGTGTGAAATTCAGTTTTGCTGAAGGAGGTTGTAAGCTTTGCAGGACAGCGGGTCCCCAGAAACAGGGTTGAAGACTTCTGTTTCAAGGTTGCCAGGTTTGCGTAACAAAAGCAGCCCAATTGCTAGGCAGGTCCCACCCAATCACGACCAAAACTAGCCTAATCGTGTTCAGGAAGGGTTCCTCTGTAAAAGTTGAATTCTGGGGGGGTACAAATCGAGTAAGAATGGGCGGGGAGGGATTCAAACTGCTGACTAAAAAACAACCAGCGGCGACTGTGTAAAAGTAGCCCAGTTCCGTGAGAATACCTTCTGTGAGAATACTTGGCAAAATTGCTCTGGTCTAAAGCAACCCTGTTATTGCTCATTCTATTGCCATAATTTTGTCTGCAAATTTAAAAAGTGACAAAACAACAAATCACACAGATTAGAGTTTAAAACTTTAAATGTATTCCACATATTTTGGTGACAGGGTTAAAGAAAATAAAACCCCTCATATAACATTTAATGTTTCCTCTTGAGGTTGATGATCAACATTTTCCCAATTTTGTGTTTTATTCATCAATCATTAGTGCCTCTTTTTGGATTTTGGTTATTTGAAGTTAAAGTTATGGTGTTCGATTGTTAAAAACAATATGTATAGTTAGTTTAGTTGAGGATGGCTATAGATTCATCGTTTACAGTGAGGATAGATTAATGTCTCAATAGAAGCAGGAAAACCTTTCTGCACCATTTTGTCATGGAGGGAAAGTCCAACAGCTGCTCTTCCTTTCGAATCTCTGTTTCTGTGCCGTTCCAATGCAAACTGATCAGCGGAACTAGAGGAACTCTGGCAAATCCAGTGAAAAGCTGCCACGATCATAACAGATGACAGCGACGGGAACACTCCATTCTCTGCTGAGTTGAGTTGCGTCTAGACAAAGCCTATTTTATGGTAATCCGGAAATATCCGTGCCAAAGCCGGAACGCCGGCACCTTTTTTTCTAAACATGCATCAATTTACTGAATTTGACTGTCCCTCAACTTTTGCTTTGAACGAATGCATAATCTTCAGCAAACAGTCGTCGGGCAGCTGTGCAGGAAGTCCAGATCTCGAGGTATAATTTAAAATCCTGACAGAAAAACAAAGGCATTGACTTAGTGCTCAAACGGCCATCCAGACGAATCGCTGCCTCAGCGCTCTCGGCGTCTTTGAGCGAGGTGTGTGTTCGTGGACCCACAGAGGGAGGACGCCGGGAAATTGCTGTGCCTGTTGTTTGGTGTTCTGACAGCTGCGTCGAGGGTGAAAGGCGGCGAGAAAAGCTAGCAGAGCACAATGTGCTTTCGTTTACCCCTCCGCCTCGTAGGTGCCAAGACACAAACGACCCACCGGCGCTTTCAGACATTTCTGAAGGCCCTTTGACGCCCGAGTGCTTTGGAAACATGCTGACTTATCTCGCAACCCAGGTGAACCCTTCTTTGAGCTGAAAAATAGAAATGTAGAAAGGATGGGAATGAAGGCCTGAGACAGCACATAAAGTCAGTGCGCTTTTGTTTGAGTTTGCCGAGGTAATGGCGTTTCTGAGCGACACCCTCCTTCCACTTTAAATCAGCGCCAATGCCATTCATCACAGAAATGGAACAACAGATAATGACGAGTTATTTATTATCATAATTAAAGACGGAGCCGTTAGACATATTGATCTGGCCTGCTGAAAATTTCCCCATCAGTAATTAATGGAGTGGAGGAGATCTGTAATTGTACAGTATGAGTTTGGAGCCAAACACCAGCGTGTCCGCTAAGACAGATGGGTGTAGAAGAGCCATGTTCTGCAGAGACCCTTAAACGCTGATAGATCATGTGCCGGCTGTGCATGTGTTGGTCTAAGTGGATGCGGAAATCGATCCCTAGAGATGGCTGTGGTATTTCGTTTTCCATTCGTTTTTTTTTTTTTTTTTTTTTTCATGGATGAATTTGTCTTTAGAGCCATGGAATTGTTTTTGTGTTTGTTCTGATTTTCTTATTCAGGTTTTCTGCTCTTAAATATTCTGAGCATCAGGACCACTGCAGTGAACAGAATTTCCTATATGTACTAGAATTATTGTTTGCGTTGGTCTGTTTCTTTTTAAAAATTATTTAACAAATACCTTGTCATCGTGTGCACTTATTGCGCAGACAATTCTTCAGTTTGGACGTAAAGTGTAGCTACTGCTGTCAAGGATAATCTGACAACACTAATGACATCTAATTCCTTAATATCTTCATCATCATCACCACAATAATTATTAATATTATAAATAAAATATTAAAATAAGAAAATGGGCTTTGTAATATTTCACTGTAAACATTAGTATTTAAGAAAAATATAATAACAGCAACAATAACTATTAATTACAACATAAATAATTATGAATAAAAAATAAATAATTTATAAAACTTTAATTTTATATCAAAATGGCTATGAATTAATAATAATAATAAAAATAATAATAATAATAATAATACAATATTAAATATTTTGTAATTCTTCACTGTAAAAAAAAATAGTATTTAATAATAATACTATTGTGATTATTACTAAATAAAATATTAAACAATAAGAAAATGCGTTTGCAATATTTCACTAATAAAATAATACATTTAGTATTTAAGAAAAATACAATAATAATAATAATTCTTAAAAAAATCTTAAAAGAAAAAGAATTAATGTAATATTTCACTGTAATTAAAATAAATAAATCTGGGGAAAATAGAATAATAATTGTATTTAATTTATTATTATTATTACTACTACTACTACTAAATAAAATATTAAACAAAATAAGAAAATACTTGAAATGCAACATTTCACTGTAATAAAAAAAAGTATTTAAGAAAATAATAATAATAATAATAATAATAATAATTCTTAAAAAACTTAAAGAATTAATGTAATATTTCACTGTAATAAAATAAATAAATCTAAGGAAAATAGAATAATAATAATTGTGTTTATTATTATTATTATTATTTCAGTTCATAAGCACTTCTTGCAATTTTGAGAAAATGAACAAAGTACTGCGCTTCACTCTGTTCACACAGCACATATATTTATTTTAATTAAATCACAGCCTTTTCAATTTGATAATCATACTGAGCCATATCATGATTTTGCTTTAATTTTTTAATTAATAGTGCAGTCCTAGCCTTCAGGAACAGGTTTGGGGAATACTGCCCTAGGGGGCGCTATATTGAAGAAATGCTTATAATTCTGATTGTTGCTTAAATTGTTATTTCTTAATTTGGGTAAATTAATGGTGTGAAACAGTAGAACAGATTTGTGTGTATTTTGTGTGTCATTTTTGTTTGGAAACTTTGTGTTTGTGTTTTATCAATAACGTCCATTCCTTCTATCCTTGACGTTTGGGACTGAAATTGCTGGCTGTGTTGTGAAACGAACCCATGTTTGTGCTCGAATCTGAGGAGGTGCTAATGGTTTAGCGGGGGAGTTTGCGGGAGTGAAGGGCTCTTATCTGACGGCTTTGATGCTCTGCATATTGGAGTCATTTTCTGCTAGATGAATCGGCCTCCTCCGGGTCGCCCTTAATTCAACTAATGATGCTCTTGAGAGGAGAACCTCTACACGCCGCTGGGTAATTACGCCCAAATGCAGCGCCGGGTGGCTGGATGAAGAAACATGGAAGATGTCACAGGGAACATGCAGGGACGGTTTTGTCAACGACAAAGTACCCAGAATGCACGACCACTTTGGAATGGAAAAAAGCTCCTGACAGCATGATGTTATAGTTACAGTGTCTGCCAGCGGGGACTAATGGGATCGTGCTAACCAGACAAACCTTGAGCTGGAAGGCCGAGTTAGACGGATAACTGTGAGCTCATTTAATCTAAAACACATCACCTGTTACCTGTGTTTAACAATGAGTTGCATAACTGCAGCCGCACACACAGTGTTTTAATGAGCAATGGGAAGCCGCTGGGCTGTGAAGGAGGTTTCGCAAAATAAACCCACAAATGACAAACGGGTTTAGTCAGCAGAACATCCAACGATCTGCAGCCCTTGAATGAAATTAATTATAAAAGCTCTGAGGAAATGAAAGCGCGAGCGACGTCTGTCTGCAGCCAGAGGACACGGAGAAAGACACACTTTTGTTTTCCTTTGTCTTCCTGCTTCGCTCGGGAATCTCCCATGCCGTCAGCGGTAATGAGGAGCCGGACGTGATTTCATAGCTCCTGTCGCTGGTGACCTCGACGCGTCCGTGCTTAAAACCCATTCCAGCGGCAGCTGCGAGTGCTTCAGTCCTCACCAATTTCCACAAATTAACTTTGTGTTCATGGAGAATTACTGGGAAAGCCTCTTCTGGAGAAATAAAGGAATTGTGTGACACAGAAAGGAGATTACTTTTGGATTTATCCTCCTGCAGAAGGGCTGATTGTTCGCTCTGTTTGTGTGCTTGACATGCGTCAAATAATCTGATGTTGGAAATACTGATATATATTCACCTTGATAAATGGTCTGTTATTTCGCTCTTGTTATCAAGGAAGACTCAGTATGAAACCTAAAACCTTTTTTTAAACCTTTTTTTTTTTGCTGCGATTAGAATATGAGTATCTAAAAATCAATAGAGACAGTGTTATTTATTTTTTATTTTTTTACTAAAACTAAAATTATTAAAAATCATAATCATCAATAATCATTAAAAATATAAATATTAGGTAACACTTAAACCTAAAAAACATAAACGTGAAAATGTTAACTTAACTGAAATAAATAAATTGAACTACTAAAATTACTAAAAATAAAACAGAAACAATAAAGAAATTAAAGCTGCAAGCAGCGATGAAAGGGCCCTCGCACCCGGGCTCACCGCCACCCGTTGGACTTAAGAAAACAGTGAACAGTGGGCGACATGCATGTAAGCGAGAAAATACCAGAGAATTATTGCAAAGTAATTTCAAATTGCCACACTTCCTGATGCCAACAGGTGGCGCTGTGACCGTAACTGAATATTGCCATGTAGATGTCTTCAGGCCAGGACTTTGTAAAGTTTGGAGCAGATCGGACATCATATGCCTGAGTTACAACAACTTCCTGTTTCGTGACGTTAATCGCAAACATTAGCACATAGCCAAGTATTTCATGATTTTACGTGTTTCTAGCATGTTTGGTACTTCGTGGCATATTGAAATGTGTTTCTGGGAGAGAATTACAGTGTAAAGCATGCCATTTCCTGTTGCCAGCAGGTGGCGCTATGACTAACTGAATATTGGCATTTAGATGTCTTTAGACCAGGACTCTTATCACACATGTGAAGTTTGGGACAGATCGAACACTGTATGACTGAGTTACAACAACTTCCTCTTTCATGGCGAAACATCAGACTTTGTCAGGCCGCCACGGACACACCCTTCAACGAAAACTCAAGATCTTTGATATTTATCATCGCTAAGGTCTTAAGATTAGACTGACAACATATGATGTTGATCTGGTTAAATCTCTACGAGGAGTTAATCACAGTGTAAAATATGACATTTCCTGTTGCCCACGGGTGGCACTATGACTGTAATTGAATATTGCCATGTAGATGTCTTCAGGCCAGGACTCTAATAAAATATGTGAAGTTTGGGGCAGATCGGACACTGTATGCCAGAGTTACAACAACTTCCTCTTTCATGGCGAAACATCGAACTTTGTCAGGCCACCACGGGCACGCCCTCCAGTGAAAACTCTAGATCTTCGCAATTTAACGTTGCAAAGGCCTTTAGATTAGACTGACCAAATATGATGTTGATCTGATTAATTGTTAAAGGAGTTCGTTAAAGTACAACGTGTGGAAATGTCCAAAATTGCACAAATTTTGCAGAGAAAATTCAAAATATCTCACTTCCTGTTGGTTTTTTGATTTCGTACCAAGAGACTTTTTTGTAGGGATTGGGCTGTTACATGTGTGTACCGAATTTCATACCTGTACGTGAAACATAGCATGAGGGGCACTTCATTGAAATTTTGTAGGTTGCGCTATCAAGCCATTTTGCCACACCTAATTCTGAAACCCACAACAGACGTAAATTTTTACCACTTCTGATGCGTGTGCAAAGTTTCATGAGTTTTTGAGCATGTTTAGGCCCTCAAAAAAGCGATTCATTTGCCAGAAGCGGAAGAATAATAATAAGAAACTGAGCAATTCCAATAGGGTCCTCACACCATCGGTGCTCGGGCCCTAAAAAAAGACAAAAAACTAAAACAACTAAAAATATAAGGTTATATATATATATATATATATATATATATATATATATATATATATTATATTATATTATATAAACACTGTATAGAGTTATAGGCTCTATTCTTTATACAGTACCACTGCATAGAGTATAGAGATTCATTTACTCAGAGTAGTTTATAGATAATTAAATACTGGCAGGAAAAAAATGTATATAAAAACAGAAAATTACATAATTTCCCATTACATTTGCCAAGCCTGGAAATGTTAAAACTCCCAGATATCTGCATATTCTAAATGAATTGTATAAAGATGTCATTACACACACACGCACACACACTTTTATATGTGGTTCACGGGGACTCTCCATAGGAGTAATGGTTTTTATACTGTACAAACTGTATATTTTATCCCCTTACACTAACCATACCCCTAAACCTACCCATCACAGAAAACGTTTGGCATTTAAGCATGTTTTTTTTTTTTTTTTTTTTTTTTTTTTTAAGCCATTAATGACTTCTTGTGTCCTCCTAAACCATGTTTACATTGTAATATCCATATCACATTTGTATCCCCATAAACCATATATACAAGATCACACACAGACACAGAACAGTGCATCTTTACCTGGCAAAGGATGAAAGTGTCTTCCTCCTACACACACACCCACACACACTTATAGGCGTGTGTCACGCTCCCGAGACACACACACACACACACACACACACACACAAACACACCGTCAGCCGCTCAGCAAGCAGAAGTGGGCGGACCATCCAGACATTACTCTTGAGTGAGCGGAGCCGTGCTGCTAAACTTCATGCTGTTATTACCCATGATACCTCTAGATGTGACGCCACAGGGCACACGTGCACAAATGCCATGAATGCGAGTGGGTTTCTTTCTTTGAAGCTGAAGCGTGTAATTTTTGGGATGTTCAAGCACTTCCTGATCTCTCAGTATAATGTGCAACTACAAGTAAGCCATCTATCTGGCAACGGAGGGGAAGCACATGTGAGGTATTTCAGTACAGATCGACTACAGCTGCTGCGAAAGTCTCAAACGAGTGTGGATTCTGATCCCGCTCAAGGTCAAAGGTCGTCTCATTCATCTCAGGAATGCCGCGCTTGAAGGCAGTGTGCCATATATCTGTAACACGGCCTGGAATTCCAAGACAGAGACGTCAGGAATTCTCTCTTTCTCATGGGAATCATAAGCAATTGAAGCCCATTAACCCTGTAAAGCCAGACATCTGAAACATATTTTTAAATGGAACAGTTTATTGAACCTTTTGACAAAACCTTAAATCTAAAAAATCTGGCTTTTATGGCTCATATATTACTATATATAGAGTATATTAAAAAAAAAAAAAAAAAAGTAAAATAAAAGAAACAGCTACATTTTATTCAGAGGCCCAAACTGAGCAAAAACATGCAGTTTGATGTAGATGCTGATATTTATATGGACCAAAAGTAAGATGAAATTCAGATGCTTGTAATGTAAATCAATGAGATCTTTATAACAGTATAGCAGAATACTTACATTAAATGCACATAAATATCAGTTGTCACTCTATATCTGCCAATAATATGTCTTAGTAAGATGATATTTAAATGCTTAGTTTTATGATCAAAGTTTTAAAATGATGCAATGCAATACAATGATGATTGAGCGATGAACAAATAAACGTTCCTCTTCAAAAGCCTGATGCATCATATTTGATACTCACATTTAAATATGATTTTTCTAAAAAAAAAAAAAAAAAAAAAGAATGATATATGGATACCCAAGTAAACCTAAGAAGCCTCAGTCCAGTAAGTGGACTGAATCAACTTATCAAGTTATCTTGAAATATTGCTAACAGTATTAAAGTGATTCTTAAGTTTACTTTATAAAAATCAGTACAGATTGCATAGCAGAAAGACACGTGAACCACGACCTAAAGGTGAAAGTTTTTACAATTATACTTAAAGGCCATTTACTTGCTAATATATTACAGACAAGAGAAGACATGTAGTAGATTGTGTGCAACAGGTTCTTCAGCAGTTTTGATCAGGTTGATCATTTATAAAGTCCCCTGCATCACATCTGGCAAGTGACAGAACAGAAGTTACTTAATTATATGGATGAGACCTGTTTCAGTCTATGCAGATTTTGCTTTATCGCTTATTTCATGGTATGGAAATATATCCAGTTTTTCAGGACTGCTTAAACTTACTGACATAAGCAATTAAAAAAAAAAAATGAATGAATGGATGAATAAGAAAATCACAAGCTTGACATTGTCGATATTAAAAGTCAATAAGCCCTGAAAAAGGGCTGATGTCAACTGCAATCTAACGATACTCTGTTCAGTGGCCGCATGGTGCACATATCACACAAATTACATCTCAGAAGTCGATCAAACAGTATTTTGTGTATATATATATATATATATATATATATATATATATATATATATATATATATATATGACATAAGGAAAATAAAACTATTGGCTACCATCAGATAATTATGTGGTACCCGGGGAAAAAACACAATCATGAACCCAATCAATGCATGAATTCATAGTGATTCTACTAAATGCCTTTTAAACTTTATACTGGGTCCTAAAGCAAAACTTTGGAGAATAATTTCAGTGCTCAATACTCACCATAATGTCTTGAAAACTTGTGACATTGAATATCTGTATTCTCTTGGGAATGATATTTGTTTTGGTCTCCCACACATCCGCATTTGCGCATGCATATACAGTTTTTTTGGATGTAGGACTTGTTCAGCTGACACAGATTTTTCACTTTGAGTTGATAGATTGACTGATTAAATATGTTCTGTGAATATACGCACATTTTTAATTTTAAGTCAAGACCATGAGCTATGATTGGTACAATGCATCTTTTTGAATAGGGTTAATTATTTGGAAGTCATTTATTGAGCCAGTATGTAATTGTCAGTTTCCACAATTTTTCAAAATTATTATTATTATTATTTTTTATTTTTTTTTAATTTTTTACAGTGTGATATAGTTGATCAAATATAATAGAGTATAAGCTTTATACTATAAGGTTAATCAAGTCACTTGTAATTATATAGCGCTTTATACAATACAGATAATATTCAGTGATGCAAACAGAGTTCATGTTGGTTGTACAGCAGCTCTAAAAAAAATTGTGCCATTGTTTAGCTGAAGTAAGGTCAGTGTTGATTCAGTTCCGTTGTAAAGATAATCAATTATTAAATTAGTTCTTTTCATCTCTAAGCAGTTCTGCAGAAAACAGTGATGTCATTGTCCAGCTCAGTTCAGTTCTCATCCAATAGTGTCAGTGCAGTCAAATCAATAATATTGTTGAATATTAAGTGTTTAATAAAAGTAGTTAATGAAGCTACTTTTAAGGAAAGATTGTGTGGTTCATCTCAGGAACACACTAAACTGATCTGAAATTTCAGGACACATTGAGAAACATTGTGAACTCTCTCGTCCATCTTTCGTCTCAACAGCCGTGTCGTGATCTGAGGATTTGTTTGTGTGGTTTCATGCGTGTGATCGTTTTCTGAGCGGTCTCTCAGCAGTCACACTTCAGAGCTGATGAGCCTTTATCAGTTTGGCAGTCCAGACGATCAATAAGCGTTTACACTCAAGGGCTTCCACACAATCAGCGAGTCCATGAGTAGCACTTCCGTGGGCAGATCTACTGTATCGACGGCCAGCGTTCAGCTTCAAGTTCATCTGTGGAGGAGCAAGAATATGCTTGATGATAAAAATGCTTGTTAGCGTGTTTTCTATCATTACTGCAGTAGAGAGAATAGATGGTTTATGGCATTGGGTGTGTCTGTAAAAAAAAAAAAAAAAAAAAAAATATGATGTCAAAAGTATTTTTTCTTTTAAAAGAGTGGATAAAGTGCTCACCATATCTTTTGACACCATACACTCAAAAATGTAATTATGGATGCACCGGTACTGAGCTTGTGTATTCGTACTCTAACAAACAACAGAACAAACAAAGATATAGATATATATTAGAGATTAAAGATGTCTATTTAATTAATAGAATAGTAAGCATAATTTCAATATTTACGGCGGTATAATTGCTGTCAAGTGCACATCCCATTCTGACAGACATCACTAAAAGTTTATAGTTTGTTTTGGATATTTCAATAGCAAAGTAAGGGTGTTTTCAGACCTGTAGATTATTTACTTTGTACTGAAACAGGGACTTAATTTGTTACAATTTTGCATTTTATTCTTTGTTCAGTTTGCTTTCACAAGGCAGCATTTTAAAGCATACCAAAATGTGTTTGGGCAAGTCACATGTGAGTAAAACTGTCCTCTTATTGGTTAGTTTCCTCTGCGTTATCCATCAAGCTTATTGTGGCTTATTTGTAACTGTCAACACACACAGGCAAACACTATGAATGTAGTCATCATTCCCGCATTATTATATAGCCTATATAATGCAGTTAGAGTGGGAAGCAAGGCTTCGTCGGGACTGCATTCTTGCAATGCACGGAGAAGAGCAATTACACAACATTTTAAGAATATTTGCCGTTTTGAATTTTGATACCACTTGGTTCGTTGGTTAACCAAACTGTTCCAGAGTTTGTTTGCGATTGGGCCGAGACCACCTTGTTCAGGCCATCTCGGAGCGATTGTTTTGGTGTGGATCCGAGCTTGATTGCTGTGTTCATATATGCCGAAACGAAAAACGAACCTAACTAAGCGAGAAAAAGCGCCAGGTTCCGAAACAAATGCTCCAAAAGAGGCAGGTGTGAAAACACCCTAAAATGTGCACCTATTACTAACATTAGTAGTAAACTATGCTATGATGGTAACACTTTACAATAAGGTTCCATTAGTTAACTGGATTAGTTAACAATGGAAAATAGTTAAGTGTTACATCCAGTATTTTGCAGTATATGGTAAATGCCCTGTATGATGATTAATGTTTATATGTAAATTAAAGCCTAAATTAAAGACTTGGATTAAGCTGCAACTTTAATATAGTCAGAATGTCACATATGAATCGAGGGCTATTATCTACAAATGGCCTTCATTTTTTCAGATATATCTGAAATAAAACTGACATCTGTTTTCATTTTGAGATTCTGTAACGTCAAGACAGAAAGAATCACACATCCCAAATGTACAGCAGCGTTCTCCGTGTCCAGACAGAGACAGTTGTGAACATCTGCGCTTCCCATGAGCGACACTCTGTTCGCCTGAGGTCGGCATTCCTGAACAGGTCAAATTTCTGACTTATGAGAGACATGATTGATGGAAACGTTGCAGATTAAAAAAAAAAAAAAAAAAAAAAATTCTCTCCATCTCGGCAAAAGCTCTTGCAAGATTATACAGCAGCTGGAACGCACTGATAAACGCACTGGTGGCCAGATTAGCCGCCTGTCATTTACGGAGCAGCCAAATGTAAAAGATAACCTTTATTATCACAGAACAAGTGTCACATGAAGAAGAGGAAAATAACAGCAAACAGAAAGAAGCTGAAGGCAAGTTCTGCTGCAGAGGAAGCCTCTGTGTCGTTAATGGAGAGCTCTTACATTCGCTGGAGTGATTCTGTTCGAGACGGAACAAAAGCGTAATTAACAGGCCACGCTGAACCATGCCAAAGAAAACAACAGAATACATTAGGGGGGCGTAAATGAGAACGCTGGAGATGGAGGAGGGAAAAAGGAGAGCCTGAGAGGGGGCGGAAAATGCAAACGCACACGCAATCGACCGACGTGATTTTTAAGAGCTTTATTTCTGACAGTTATCAGATGTCTCATCTTGCTGAGATATTCTCATGGATCTCTGGAATACTTAAACAAATTTTTCTCTATAATGCATTAAACTGTATAATGGACCACCGTCCCAGTTCTTTTAGCACCTTTGAGGAACATCAGTGTAATTCATTCTGCAAAAAAAAAAAAAAAGTTTTCGTGCTTAGTATTTTTGTATTGTTTTCCAGTACAAATATCGAAATATTCTTTAATCAAGAGATATTTGCTTGAGAAACAAAATGAGTCTTGTTAAGTCTTGTTTTCTGGAGAAATCATCAAAAGAGTTGGGAAAGTATTAGTCAAAAGAAAAAACAAGTTTATTTTCTAAACCCATTGGCAGACATTTTTTCTTGGTTAAAACAATCAAAACAAAATCACTCAAATCATAATTTTCTTTCTTTCTTTCTTTCTTTCTTTCTTTCTTTCTTTCTCTTTCTTTCTTTCTTTCTTTCTTTCTTTCTTTTTTGCATCTCAAGTAAACTTACATACTGAGTAAGAACGAAACATTTTTACACAAATGTATATCATTGTCAACCAGTCACAAATTACACTGATTTAAGTCTTACAAACATTACATGACACAGTGACAGTTCTTGGTATATTTTGAGTCAGATATCACTTCAGTTTGGGGGATTTTTGGGAAGGTCCTTGTGTCTGTTTGATATCTCTTTATTGTATGGACAGAAATGTCACAAACAAAATATAAAGATAAAAAATAAAATAAAATAAAAAATATATATATATATATATATAGATGATGTTTTATATGTAACATAAAAGAGTCATTTTTATTTATCAGGTGATATTTTAAAATAATTTATAAACTATTATAGTATTTATTAATATTTTTAATATGAATTTTAATTTGTATATTTTTATTTTATATTTATAATTTTTATTTTAGTTTTAATAATTTTATGTGATTGTCTTTTTTTTAATTTTTTTTCTATTTAGCTATTTAATTCATTTTTGTTTCAGTTAAAGCAAGCAATTTTATTCATATGCATCAGTATATGCAACCAAGTGGAACAAACACCATCTTGTGCAAGTGCATGTAGTGACAGATGATAAAATAAGAGTGATACAATAAGTTTACTTCTCTGAGAAGTGGTGAATAGAGGTATTTTGCACTTAAATAGCACTAAAAAGTACAGATAGACTTCCTAAAAAGAATATATCATGTCACCTAATTTAAATAAAAAATGATATTGGCAAACAAATATGGTTCCTGGATCCTGAAAAATAAGCAGTTGTTGATTCCCAGCCTCACTCGCCCTCTGTGTTCAGTTTGTCCATTTGTTATGGTTGTGACTCACTGTTCCAGAGCACAATTACTGTATTAATTAGTGCAGGGGGCTAATTACACACACACACACACACACACACACACACACAGACAGCCATCAGCCTTCATCAGAAACAGAAGATGACGGTAGAGTTTCCATCACCACCGCTGCTTCCTTTACAGCTAGCAAATCCTGTATCAATATGCCGTAGCCACGTCTCTGGGGTTCAGCTGGAATTCAGGACGAATCCACCAACATTGACTGCCGTCACAGTCCAGGAGAGAAAGCGTTTCTCTGCTCTTTTGTAGCAGGCTGAAAAAAACAGTGCAAACTTATCTAGAGCGAAGTGAAGCAAACACAAGCCCAGCCTAACCCGCCTCGGCCCGTCGCTCAGCACAAAAGCGCCAAAGGAAGCGGAAAATACGGCTGGGATGGCAGTCATACTTGAAGGGTTTCCTGCTATTTGTCTCTGTTGGTAATCTGCGCTTTTGCGGTGGGAGGGATGACCGCAGCACAATGCGTCTTTACACCAGCTGACCTGTGACAGCGGCTCTAAGGAGATTGCCTTCGCTCAAAACGTCCAACAAATATATCTTATTATGGCCGTGGGGGATTTTCCACAGCGAATAACCTCATCCAGGGAAAAAAAAAAAAATCTGCCGGCAGCGCCGACGACGCTGAAGCAAAGCTCAATCTAATACGTGCATCAGTCGGGCAATGTTGCTGATCGATTCCCAACCAAAATCCATTAACTGTCTGCAGCTCTGTGTGTTTTTGAGCTCCGCAGCCAACAGAAAGAATACTTGGGATCTCGCTCACAGCATTTCTTGCAGATAAGCAAAAGAATCAATTACGCTGCACGGCCTTTTAATTTCCAGCTGCGTGTGTGCGCCACATCGGCCTCCTCTGGCTTCGCTCATTGTCAGTTAAACAAACCCTGCTAACTTGAGCGGGTAAACAGTAACTAATCACGTTTGGCCGGTCCGCAGAGACTCAATTAGCTGTATTTAATTAGTGTGTCGTCCTCTGTAGTCTGCTGTGATTAGACCAGCGCGTTAGGGAGTTTTGCGTCTAACGAGAGAGTGGCGCTTCCATTTTAGTAGCAACGGCTACACTAATGTGGTCTAAATGTATACAGTGGGCCTAGAAAATATTTAGACCAGTGTTGTTTTTGTTCACTAATACTATTAAAAATATTTGTATTTATTTATTTATTTATTTTTTGCTAATTGAAATATAGATAAAAATATAAATGAAACAAAATATAACTACAAATATTAGAGAGAAAATGTAAATTAAAAATGTTACATTGGCACCTAAATGAAATAAAATAAGTGGAGTACTAAATTTAGTAAAAATAAAAAAAAATAAAAAAATAAAGCTAAATAGAAATATTACAAAAAAAAAAAAAAAAAAAAACTATTAATGTTAGTTATTAACATACAGCTGTTAATTGTATAACATTAACTAGGGTTAATACATGATTTAGAAGTATTTTTTCACTACTATTTTTTACTAACTAGGGCTGCACAATTTATCGCGATTAAACCGCAGGCGATTTGGCAAAGGCTGATTATTGATTATTATAATTAGTGATTATTTTATGCGCAGCTTGTCAGAGCTGTACGGCTCTGTGATCAGTAGTAAATGCTTCTCCATCTGAAAGCCAGAGGGTGCTCTTGCACAGAAACTCTTAATATGCCCTGCCGCAGAAGATAACATGCTTCATATCACTGTAGCTGAATAAGCAGAAGCTTGAAACGCTTTGATTAAACATGACTAATAAACACACGACTGCTTTATTCTGTGTAAGAAACCACATCATCTCACAGAAGGATGCTCAACTGTCGTTATGAAGTGAGTTTGGAGTAAAAACATGTTATTAAATGTTGTCTTTTGTTAGACAAGATGTTAATAAATGCTTCTCATGTCTGGAAAGATGTTTGACGCGCGTTGCTTTTTTAAATGTACATTATAAGTGACTCAAACTCGCAGTGCTTTCAGATGGATTAGCATTTGGAGCCTTACTTCATTGACAAGCTGCACATAAAAAAATAATCGCACTAATAATCACGTTTAAGCAATAAATGTGATTCTTAGTACGTGATTCAATGTTATTTTTTGTATCGTGCGATAAATCATGCAGCCCTATTACTAACTAAAGTTAACTAATTAAAGTGGAAACTGAGAATATAAAAAATAAAAGCTAATTCAAAATTTTAATAAAAAGTGTAATAGTATATAAATAATAATGATTTAGACACAATTAAAAACACATTACCACAATGTTCCACCAGACGCTTTTATTTTAAAGAGTTAAATGCGTATAAATGCTGAAGTCTAACAGCAACCTAAAAGCTCCTGCTAGTCATAGCTGCTTTCCCCCTGTCAGCAGCGTATTAGGCAAGACATCCATTGGTTGCTCGATGACCTGAGCGTCATTAATGTGTGTAAATGGTCACCAGGGGGTTTTCGTTCGGCCTGCGGCTGCTAGCGACTCTCTTCACAGGGCGACCGCACCATTATACTGCGCCAAGTGACGTGAGGAAGGGAGATATACTGTACTCTAGTGTATAATGAGAGTTAAGATGAGCGCTTGGGATCCGTTTTGCCCTTGATGTTAAAGATGGTAAATGCATGTCGCTGGGAAAAATGATCTCATGCACTTCTAACTTTTAATTTAATGTTTAAAATTCCCCTCTCGTATTATCGCTTTTTGACCTCAGAAACCCTGAATTTCTCTTTCTCTCACCTTCTCGATTGACCTACACAGCTGTTTTTCTCTCTTTGGTGTGATTTATTTGTCCTCCAGCAGAAAAACCTCATCGTGGCCGCGAGCAGAAGTGCTAACATAGCATATGGCAAACGCAGCTCAATTAATTTATGCTTTGAAATGTTTTCGTCAATAACCTTTCTCCTCGAAAAACTTACAATCATGTGGAGAGCACAACTTAAATAACAATTAACGGCGGTTATTTGCTCGCTGTTAGCTTGAGGACGCATCTCTGCCACTGCTGTGGCGTTTTTTCTGCAGTTAATCAGAGAACTGGCAGAGTGAAGTACCGTTTAATTTGTGAGGTGATTTAAAAATGTAATGCTGATTAATTGTGTGTGTGTGTGTGCGTGTGTGTGTGCGCGTGTGTGCGTGTGTGTGTGTGTGGGGAGAGATTTCTTGTTGGAAACCAAACAGTCACTGACTTTACTTGACTGTGTTAAAAATACACCACTGATCTTTGTGAAACGGTTTTGATTTCTGTGTAGATGCCAATTTTAAGATGAAAATGAAGAGGAATCCAAAAGTATCAATTAACAGCTCAAGACATTTCCTATTTTCCTAATACCTTTCATGTCTTCATATACATATACATTCATATACATGCTACTGTTGTAAACAGCACTTTCCGTGAATGAGGTGCAATTGTCAATTGACAGTTGTCTCAATTGTTAACCTAAGGAAGATTTATTTGTTTATTGTTTTGTTTTAACCATAAAAAATGAACATTAAATAAATTGACAACATTTATTTATACATTTATTTAAAATCTGTTCCTCAAAATGTGGTCTTTGCAATGAGGGAAACTCAGAGTAAAATGTTTGAGATTTATTTGGGAGGGTTTGTATTATAAAACTGTCCCAAATGGATCCCTGACATGTTACCGAATGAGTTTCCTTTATTGTAAAAAGCCACTGTGAATGGAATATCAGTCCCATAGATTATGTGAGAGTATTCATGATTTTAATTGTTAGATACAGATCAAAATCAGCATTTGATAGCTATTTTTCACACTACATTAATTTTCTGTTAGACCGTAGTTCGTCTAATGAATCTAATATGTCACACATCAGAAAACAATGTGCCTCTGCTTTAAAAGAAAGGGACACCAAAGTGTACTGTATTCATAGAAAATGCTGCTAAAACAATGCCTGACTCCAGAAATCCATATTTAATTATGCAGCAAAGCTACAAAAAGTATTTTGCCGTTAGCTTGAGAAATATGAATAGAAAATGTCCCAGGGAAAAACCTCCCTCATGCCCGGAGCGGACCAAGGACAAATGTATTTGGCTGAACTTGGAGAGTTCTTGCTGTTTGGTGAAAAGAGAATTTGAGGTTCTGTATTGTAAAGCGGATATCAAAGATCGATTCCTCTCAAAAGAGAAAACATACAGTCTCACAGGCATATTTTGATTTCCAGCAATACATATAGCCTGAAAGGCATTGATTTTTTTAAGCAGCATGGATTGTCATGTTCAATAATTATTAGCAGCATTGCCTCTGTTTCTCTAAGGCTGACTGCAGGCACTTGGCTTTATGGCAGGTGAAATTTGGCTCGTTTAAAGAGCTTGATTCACACGTCGACCTTGGCTTTGCTTTAAAGACTTACACACACCCAGAGCCAGTACGCAATTAACGTTGTGCTGAGCTTTGGATAAGTGTCTTGTACGTTATTTGTTGGCCTTTCCATAAAGCTTGCAAATAAATTAGCAGAGTTTATTGTGAGTGAGCATGCATCTGGTAATTTCTGGATTGACAGTTTATCATAGCAGTTTATCATAAATGAGCCAACACTATTAGCAGTGCTGAAAGGGCAAATTTTTAAAGGTAAGCTAGAAATGAAAATATCTGAAAGGTATAGCTGTGATACAAGCTGAGATTGTAGACTGATGTACCTTTATAATTGGCTCTGTTGTGTATATTGAGAAGAGAAATTGCCCTAACCCTGAACTCTGAGGCATTCCAGTAGTATCCAGTTAGGATAACAATAAACAGTGGTGGAGTATAACAAAGTATGTTTACCTTGTTACCGTACTTAAGTACAATTTTCAAGTACCTGTAGTTGAAAGAGTATTTTTTTTCTTTTTCTGGGAAACGTTTATTTCACTACATTCCAAAGCATAATATTTTGCTTTCACATTACTACATTTCACAGATCACACTGAATTTGTGAATCAGACTGATCCGAATGCAGCCATTTTTGAGTCAAGAACTTAAGAATTTTTGGTTAAATAACACAAATGAATGCCCATGCATCTCAAAACTAAAATGTTTGCATAATGTTCCTCCTCACATTTTGCCCCATATACTAATTTTGCCACATTTTACACAAATTTTATTTTTTCTCATTTTAAAAATACTATATGGTATATGATTTAACTTGTTTTCGGTAACTCACTTGAATTATCATTAACTTAAATCCATATTTTAGTACAGTTTCAATGTTTTGATAATATGTATAATCCATTTTAATTAAATAAATACTATTAATAATATAATAATTTTCATAATAAAAAAAGTTTGCTTATTTGCAGATAACACATATTAAAGGTCTGCAGACTCTGCACTAATATTTCTTATTAATTAACTAATGACTATTCTGACTAGTGCCAGCTACAATAAATAATAAACATGATTCATCTATAAGTACTTTTAGTACTTAAATATATATATTTTTTAAAAATCTAGTTCTTTTGTACTTTTATTAAAAAAAATTGAAAACGAGTACTTATACGTTTACTGGAGTAATATTGTATTAAGGTATCTGTGCTTTTACTCAACTGCTTGATTTGTGTTTGTGTCAGTGGGTGGCAGAAATAATATACAGAAGTACAGAGGTCAGGTAAATTGCTAAACTGATCCATGAACCAAATATATGCTTATGTTAAGCAAAATCTAGTTTAGCGTAATTGTGAAAGTGTCTAAACTCACCAGCAACAGATTAAACCTGCTATCAGCTAGTATGACACCATGTTGGGGACAGACACAAGTATAGTTTGGCAGACTTCAGAATGATCCCTCAGCAGCTTTCTGTAGCTTTTATAGTAATTTTATACCTGCATGTTTAGAAAAACAGACTGACATGTAACTTTAGCTGCCAAGTAGCTCATAACAGACGATGCCTACACACCACAGAAGAGCTAAAATTAGACGCCCATCCACTGCGTTATGAAGCTTGCAGCCTGTGAAGGTCACAAGAGGATATGGATTAGAATGTTTGCAGAAAGATATGAAAATTTGTGTTAATGCACAAGGGAAGATTACTGGAAATGTTTTAAATGGATAACATAGGAAACATCAGGAAATTTTGGACATGAAACCTGCCAAGAACATGTCCAGGTCATATTTCCCCCCAAAATCAAAAGACAGAAATTACAAATTGTATTTTGCATAAAGAAAATGAATAACATGTTTTTTTTTTTTTTTTTTTTTTTTGCATCGTGACATTTTCAAGACAATTAAGCGCCCTCTTCTACTGAGATTGTTTCCTTTTACTGGGATGTTAAATTATGAATTAAACCTTGAGATGTACAAATTTCAAAACCAAGACCTTGGCACTTGGTTGGCATAAATTAAGGACATCTTTAAATCTTCACTGAATCACAGCACTCTGAAAGAGTGTTATAATGATTTCAGAGACAATGAGGAGCATTTCAAGCTCTTTATGAGCTGCAGGAAATCCTCCATTACAGCAGATGCCTCCCTCTGAGGCGATGAAGTGTCATAATCAGTCTTTAGTCACTATTTAGACAGGGATATTATTCCGTTGTCTATCACACATTCATTCAAATCCTTCACTGTTTTCTGGAAACAAGAGAAAATGTCCCAGGATCTGTCAACATGCAAGCTGGAACTAAACAGTGATACAGCAGCTACATCACAGTGGCTCATTTGCTCTATTCTAATGTAAATCTACAGTAAATCATTGCATTTTTAATGACATTTTACACAAATTATCCAAAAGTATTGTAAAATGATGCAGCTGAGGCAGTTGCAATAGTGAAACAATATATTTTTGCATTAATGTGGTTTTGTATAGAAAACGAATCCCAGGAGATGTTTAGGTAGTTCAGTGGTAATCACAGCGTGTTTGTGTGCGTGTGTTGGTAATGTCCCCTAGAGGCTTGTTGAGTTCTTGTTTGTTTTAGATTGCTTGTGTTTGCTGTAGGTTGACACACACACACACACACACACACACACACACACACACACACACACACACTTTTGTTTTGGTATCTTTATGGGTGACTTTATTTATCAGGATTCCTTTTAAACAGGTCGTGAAGCAGCCGTTACCCTCCGCTTATTCACCATGGTAAAATAAGTGAATAAAGAATGTATGAATATATCCACTCAAAACAAATGACCAACAATATGATGAAAGTAAAAGCTTTGCAGGTTTTCTCAGGCTAATCAACATAAATAATTATGTCATAAATAATTATTTCGGGTATAATTATTCATAACCATCTATTTTTTTTAGATATATTGCTTGAAGATTATAGTTTTATTGGTAAATATTGGTAATTCTCACCTCATGCTTAAAGTTTTGATTAGAATACATCACATCTGGGTTGAGTGGTTGCGTACGTTGATACGTACTTTATTTATGGTCTGCTGAAAGTGATTTAACACTTTTGCACTGTTAAGTTTACTTTCAATGTTCGAGAGATGACAAGATGTCATTGTATCTAATTTTTGTATATGTTTATTGAAATAATATATTGCAGTTTGAAAGATGTCTGAACCCTTTGCCAACCCAGTTACCCATTCTGGCATATTTTAATGACTAAGGGTGTGTTTACCTGGCAATGATGCATAAAAAATGGAAAAGTTTTCCTTTCTGTTTTTCATGTGCAGACGACAACATTGTCAAAACTATCCCCGTTCATATGGATCTACAAAAATGACTAAAAACGCTGTATTATGTATGCCAGGCCAGTAGTTGGCGATGTCACTTTTTATAGAAACACTATGCACCTATAGACTGAGTAGCATGACATCATCGTTTTCACAAATGTGTGCTTTTGTAGTTTACACAGAGATGATGACTGTATCGTTTTCAAAAACGTGCACTTTGAAACCCGTTTTCAAAAGTTTGCATTTTCAGGCCTCTAAAACGCGTTGTCGTGTAAATTAATGTCCAAAACATTGAAAACAGTGTTGTGTAAATGGCCTCTAAATGTTGCTAAACAGTTACAAATAGTTAACTCAACAGTATTTTGAATTTAGATGGTTAAAGGTGCAGTTTGTTCATAACTTTGCGAGAACCTTGCCAAAATGTTAGCCAAAGTGCTGAGAATGTCCCCTGTTAGCTGCGACCAAACCCCCGAGTTTCTCCAGGTTACTGCAACTTGTGATAAAGAGCAATGGAAGTGCATGTGTGTGTTTGTGTGTGTAACTATGCTGGTGTTGCTGTGTTTCAGAGGATCAGCTGCCCGCAGGTTTTCCCACCATAGACATGGGCCCTCAGCTCAAGGTGGTCGAGCGCACCCGTACCGCCACCATGCTCTGTGCTGCTAGCGGTAACCCCGACCCAGACATTTCCTGGTTCAAAGACTTCCTCCCGGTCAACACGAGTAACAACAATGGACGCATCAAACAGCTCCGATCAGGTAATTTTCCTCCAAGCCCTTGGGCTTCATAATGCCAGAAGAAAAGCAGCGACAAGAGCCGCTATTGTCCTCCTTTACGTTTGAGTTTCTGTTCTTTCTCATGGAGCATTTTTTTTGTTTTATGTAGGAAACGGCATCGCCGTCTACGTCCCCCACTGTCTGTGATGTGTCTTATGTTCCTGTCTGTTTAATTTATTACCCATGATTCACTGCTATGACTGCATTTTTGGCCAGCTTAAATTGGGCTTTGTTTTGTTTCCATTCTAACACTTAGTCGCAAAAAGCAGCCGAACCATGCATAATAAATAACTGTCGTTCTACATGTCCTTATTTATCTTCCTTAAATGCGCAATTAGTACAATCTGGCTTCATTCACTGCTCTCAAAAGAATCATCAAAGTTGTTTTGTTTGTTGCTTTCATGTCATGATGCACATGTACCAGCAGCCTAGAAAACGTCTATTACATCCAAAAACGGAAAAAAAAAGAAAAAAAGAGGAGATGTCCGTCCCTGTGTGTGTGACTTTTGTTGTGTGTTTGCGCATCCAATTGACTAAATTCAGGGCTGAACATGTTGGTGATTCTTTTCCGTTGAATTGGGAGGCGCAGTAGACGTTCTTTCTCTTCGTCTGCGGTCTCTCTCGTAACGCTCCCCTCAACCCCTCTTTCGTTTTGCAATTGACGCACATTGTGAATATGTAATGGTTGAGTTGAATACAATGTGTTTTCCAGCACTCAGTATGGTACAATATGTCTTCCCAGAGTTCTCCGCTCTGCCCTTGTCCTGTTTTCTTTCGTTGTCTGATTTCTCTCTTGATTTTCCTAGCCGTTTATAACCCTGTGCAATAGAGTGTCAGATTTAAGTGTGTCAACAAGAGCAAACGTAAGGAATATAATCATATTTTTTATGCTGTCTTTCTTCTCTCTGTTTTGTAAATCTCCAGAGTCATTTGGTAAGTTTGTAGATCTGAGCACACATGCCTCCCACTAATGTTCCATGTTTCTCAAACTACTGTTAAAATGCATGGCATGCATTTTACTAACGGTGTCAATAAACTAGCAGAACACACACACTAGTTGACTAGCAGTAAAGCACAAACCAACACGAGCAGCTGGTCAGGGCCACGCACCGACACTGTCACTCCATCTTTGTCTCAAATCACAGCTCAAAGACTCTCCACTGTTTCACTCCAAGATCCCAATCAATCCTTAGTTCCCTTCCCGCTAGATCACGGCCACAGCAGGTCTCAAAATGGCCCCTTGTGCTTCATCCACTGTACCAGTTGCTCTTTGACCTCCTAAAGTGACCAATGCTCAATCCTGTGCTTTTCTCCACTAGAGCCAATGGCTGTCTTTTCTGAATCTCTCTTTCCTGTTGTAGCCTAATAAAGTCTGTAAGAAAGCAAAGCAAAGCTAATTTGATTCTTCTTCCAAAGCGGCCAGACTCTCTTCTCGTACTAACGACTCTTCTTTCTTAATCTTATTTGCATTCATATAATCCACCCAGGTGGTACGCCAATAAGAGGTAAGAGTGCTCAACTCAAGTTCACAGAATGAACAACTGACTTCATTCTTCCTGTCCCACATGTGTCTGCATCCATGAAACGCCCCGGCATCTTCCCCATTGTCAACCCTCCCCCCCCCCCATCCCGTTCTGTTCCCACCACCCATCTATCATCATTTTTGCGTAAGCGTTTTTTCTTTCTTTCGTTTGGTTTTCTTTCAGTTTAAGAAAGCCTCTTGTATTTTTTTTCTCTTCCGAGTCGATATGCTTACTGCAGCCCAAAGAAGCATATCCTATATGTCTTCTATTTCATTATTTTATTATTATTTATTTATTTTTTTATATATTTTTATTTTTTTATCTTTTGGCCATAGCAGATCATGTGTCCCTTTTTTCGTCCAACTAAAACAGCCAAACATTTTTCCCCCCTTAGCTGTTCTTGTTCAGCCGCACATGAGCCCAGATGTCGGAGACACACCGGAGACCTCTCTGCCACGATTTTTCCCCAAAAAGCATCTTTCTGTCTTTACAAACTTCTTTTTTTGCTCTTCGTCCTCCATTTGCTTTCCTCTACCTATACCCTTCTCAAAACAAGCTAAAAAAGCCCAAACAACTACTTTTTTGATAAAGTTTCTGCGGTGCTTTTTTTCTTCTTCCACCTATTTTTTCCTTCTTGCATTTCTTGGGTTGAAGGCTGTTTTCCTTTTTGATGTTTTTATTTTTTCCATTCTTCAGGGTTGGGGAAAAGATAACAGTGGGTCTGGCAGACGATACCGAGGTGGCCATTTTGTGTCATTTTTTGTTTTTTTTGTCAAGCTACTCAGGAGGCGGTGTCCGCTGCGGTTCAGTGCACTACAAGAAATGTTTTTCCCTGGGTCATGTGACACCACACTGCTGATCCCATTAGTGGATTTTTATGGGTGTCATTTGTAGCTTTGCGTAAGCTATGGCAGTGATTGGTTGCTTTCTTGTCGGCGGAGGCCGTTTTGAATTTTCTAATACAATTGCATTTTATTTTTCAGCTAAGGGTTGTCAAAAGGTTGTAAGTTGTGCCGACACACATTTCTTGTTCTTTGGAAAGATTTGCATGTGCTAGAGGTTCATATACTGGTAACGATAATTCTCCCAACAGATTTTTTTCTTCTTCTTCTATTTTTACGATTCAAGCAGCGTATTTTTTTCCTGAGAATGCTGCAATTTTTACTGATTTCCACCCTCTGAATCTTTGGCCATTTTATTGATGGATGAATTTGAATTAAATTTAACACCAAATTTTATTAGCCAAATTTCTTTTTTTATATTGTCCTCCCCCTTTTATGCTGCTTTTGTATACTGTAAACCTTTTTTATTTGAGTCATATGCTGCTGTATTGCAGTTTTCACTCATTCCCATAATGAACAGTCCTGTGAGATGTGTAATAATATTGCAGGGCTACCCTCCCCCCCTCACCTTTTGTAGACCTTTCAATTAATAATCGATCAGTATTATTATTGATTATTATCACAACTGTTTTTCTAAACAGTAATGCTCAAACTATTTTGAAACACCCTTACGATTAAGTGCCTTTAGAAACCCTGCAACATGTATCTTGTACTGTATGTTTTCCTCTCCATTGATGTGGTTGTAAAATGTCCAAGATAATTAATGCTGCAAAGTCTCTTTTTGTTTTCTTTCTGTGTACCCTCTCAAATATCTACTGCAGTGTTTGCCGTGCTATTCTCTAGACCCGTTTCCCAGTGCAACTGATGCAAGATAGTTTGTAGGGCGAGATACTAGCTCGCAACACACTTCGATTGAAGCACCTCGAAATTACTCCATTCCTGCAAAATCATAATATGCATCGCGAATCCACCGTGAAATCCATCTTTAGTGCTGAAATTGCTTTCCCGTGATGCATCGGGCCTAGAGAATGAAATACTGCATTAGACATTTTAAGGGGAAACATTTCTACCCCCAGCTTCCAGGAGCTTAGCTTGCATAAACTGGTTAAGTCTATACGAACCTCTCCAATGCGAGGCATGCCTGCAGATGTCGCCTCTGAGGGTTAAACATCAGTATAGCAGCAGTCAGTTGGCAGTAAACTTCATTTAGCTGAAGTCCTTCTGTTGCGTCCACCCTTACGGAGACCTAAACAGAACAAATATTCCAATTCATAGAGAGAAATAGGCCTAGCGTGCGATTTTAGTGGAAGTTTTTTAATGGCTTGTATTATTATAGTAATTATCTTTTTCTGCTTCGTGTTCTCTCCCACTGTGTAGGAGCGCTGCAAATCGAACAAAGTGAGGAATCGGACCAAGGGAAGTACGAATGTGTCGCAACCAACAACGACGGCACGCGCTATTCTGCACCTGCCAACCTGTATGTCAGAGGTAGGAACAGCTCACGGCGGTAAACAAAACCAACAAAAGAACACAAAAACTCTAGATGCACACACATTTGAATCAAATTGAGCCAGTTAGCGGGTCAGTTCTGTTGTTTGGATCCCTCTGGTTTCCTGAGCATTTTTTGCAAGTATGACATTTGCTGCCGCCTTGATTTTCTGCCTGTCTGGTGTTTAATTTCAATTTAACCTTTATTGACTTGAATGCTTGTTGTGTATGTCATATGACTGACTCTTAAGATAACAGGAATGACAGATTGAGTTTAACCTCTTTCCTCTCTACAGCAAATGTCTGACAAATGTCGCTCTATTTTTCATCTCTCTTTATACTGGCAAATAATGCTATTTTAATTTATTTTAGAACAAAAGAAGAGTTTTATGTTATTATTTTATTATTTAATTTTTGAAAATGTAACAAGTTCAGTGCAATCTTTAATCTCTAATGTAGTATAAAAGACTATAATGTAATGTATATGGGTGATTCTTCAATTAAGTGAACACTTCTGTACCTTAGGATGATTAAATTAATAAATAATGTTCAGTAAAACAAACAAACAAAAATCTTAGTTTTAAAGGACAGATTATCATAGCCTTATTTTTTTTATTTATGTTGCAATAGAATTACCAATACAATTACCCAATAATTCTGCCCTACATTTGGGTATGTATGTGGTTATGCAGGGAATGAGAAATTACATTTTGTAATGTCATTCATTTTAAGATTTTTACATCATGATTTGAGAGTATTTTTATTAGATGTGTCAGTATTTTAGAACTGACAATCCATGTTTTTTACTTATATAAATCCAGAGTTATAACTTCCAATTTAATTTAATGAATTTTCATTTTTTTCAAGCAGTCAGAAGGTCCTCTAACTGAAGAATCACTCCACTGTATAAATGTAAAATATTTAATGATATTGACTTATGATGGGGCATTTGCCTTTGTGTGCATTCTTTAGTTCAAGTTTACAACTGTATAATCTGGCACAGTAAAGTCAACATGAAACTGCATTCTCAAACCATTTTACTTTAATACTATGATGTATTTCATAATGAAATAAGTTTTTAAAAAAGGGCTTGATTTTATCCATAAGGAATGGTCACTGTAGGTCAACAGCCACCACGTACACTACTAAATATCTTATATTAGTCAGAAAACAGTGTGCTTTTGATTTCATGTTGACTTTAACCCCAAATTTGTCATAATCAGCTGCCAAAATATGTTCCATCTTATAAACCTTGAAGGCCTGATGTCAACTACTGCTTTAAGGAGTGTGGCTGAATTCAAGCACAGGTCCCAGTCATGTGGTTCACATGTCAAATGAACAAAACTCCAGAGGAAAGTCAGTCCAAACCACAGTAACTGCTGATGGCATGTAAAGCTCATAACTGGACCTGTGTCATATTGTTTAATGGGCAGCGCCTTAAAAGGCCTGTAAAATGCAGCACACTTTTCTTTTCCTAGACATTCTGTCTCTAGCAGCAATTCTCTGGGTTGAATGTGGCCTGTTTTACTCTCTCTGTATTTTCCCTTGTTTTTCTCCTCATTTTATTTTGTTTCCGCATCAATTCCCTACATCCCTCAGAGCTGCGAGAAGGTTGGTGTGTTTTTTCTTTCTAACCATCTTCAAACTCTGAAAAAAAAAAAAAAAAAAAAAATACAAACGCTATTCACAATTCCAAAGAGTGCGAAAAAAAATTATTGTAGCTGCATTTGCGTGTCTATGATTAAATTCTGCTTTTGGTTCCTTATGTTTTATGTTTTGGACAGTTTCTTCTTCATTTCCTTTTGTTGTGGTCTGAATGAATGCCCTGCTCTCCGCTGTACTGCTTGACCAAAAAGTGGTGCATGTCAGTCAGAATGTGCGCAGTTTGTTGGGGGGTTTGCATGGTGGATTGGTCATGCTGAAGTTGTCTGTCTTCACCCACATGTCAGTGGTCCTGCTTCGTTACTTTGACCGACTTGTGCCTTCCTAACACCTAGAAAAAACTCCATGCTCTGACCTTGCACGGTACAAACTACAATGAGTCATGCTCCGTAGGTCTGTGAGATCAGATATTTTCTTTCCTTTCCACCTAACAAGCTGCTAATAAAGGACAATTGATGCATGTAGAGCATTGTTCTCAAGACCCGACAAACGGAACGGTATTCAGATGAAAGGAAAAACATCATGTCTCCTGGAACAGCGTTTCAATTGGAAATTAATTGCAATAGGATTGAAAATCTGTTTGCAATAATTAGAGATTTCATCTCCAGAGAAGCGCAACATCTCCGGTCGAATGCATGCCATCAGTCGTCGAAATTCTTATCTTTCCTTCTTTTTCTTCCATTTCTGATGGTTTTACACAGAGACTTAAATAAACTCCACATGACATATTTTTTTAGGTTCATCCTTTTGTTAGTTTAATTGTAAGTGGTACAATAAAGATCCTAGCCAAGGAACACCTATGGTCTTAAACAGGAGGGCATGGTTGGACTAGCAGGTAAATGGGATTTAACCCTGACCATAGTGCAGGGTTCCTCAAATCTCACCCTACAGAGTTTAGCTCAAACCCTGATCAACCTACCTTTAATTTTGAAGACATTGATTAGCTTGCTCAGATATCTTTGATTAGGGTTGGAACTAAACTCTGCAAATCAGTGGGGTATTTGAGAGCCCTGCCATAGTGACTCAGACTCAGACTCAGACATCTATTTATTTTTTTCCCTACTCTGTTCATGGTTGCACACCAATAGTACATCTTTTGGACATCTACCTTGTCTGACCCATCCATTTCAGCACAAAGAGTCTAAAAAGAGAATTGAATCTCTTTAAGAAAAGTTTGATGGGTTAGATGTTCTATCGGTATGCCTCCAGGAACAAGTTTCGCAAACACTGCTCTAGTTTACTGTTTCAATCAAAACTCTATGAAAATCTTGAAAGATTTGTTGTGATGAACCTTACAAACTTTGTCAAATCTAGTGATTCATTGGCTTCAGACGGGCTCATAGTAGCAGGACTGATATAAACCGCTGCACACTGACTCCCAGAAGCTGCGTAAAGCGGACGGAGCCTTTCACTTCGAGAATGCCCCTGCCACTGTTGTGTGCATTATACATCAGCCAATACAATCTGAGACTGACAGTATGTAAGCAGTAACACTGACATCGGTTCAGTTATTTTGGACTCCTGAATCTTCTCCCACCCTTCTGCTGTCCCATAAACCCTTTTCTGAGGAGCTGGTGGATAGTATCCCTGTCTCTCTCTCTTTCTCTCTCTCTCTCTCTCTCTCTCTCTCTCTCTCTCTCTCTCTCTTTCTGTCTTGGAGACTCCTGCTTTTAATAGCCCTGTTGATTTACTGTTATCTGACTCTACTACTCCTCCCCTCTTATCCTCGTCTCCTTTCCTCTTTACTCTTGTTCTTCCTCTTTTCTCTCTATTTCCCAAACTTTTTCCTGTGTAATGAGCAATGTGCTTGTTTGCATGACAGATTCAGGAATGCCCCCCCCCCCATGCCCCATTTGCACTGAGGGTATACCTTTCGGTCGTCCATTAATTTGTTTACTGCATCTGTTAATTTTTTAAAATTTTGAATCGTTTTCAAATTCACCCTTTCATTGTCATCACATTTGTTTATTAACGGTTTCAAGACCATTTCCGTTGACACGTCTGTCCACTTTTTGAATGGCAGCCAGTCACAGACAAACAGTCACAGCTGGTCTCTACCTGTTGTTAGTTTAGCAGCGTCCCTCTCGCGGGGCTCGTCGCTGTGTGTGTGATGTGGCAATGTGAATCGGCACATTTCTTCACATCAACTGGAAGAGAACGCAGCATCGAAGTTGTACAAACACACGCAACTCCTGCATGCTGTGGCCCTCCAGTTCCCCCGTGTGCTGCCGCCCGTCTGTCACGCGTGGGTCACCTGTGCATGGTGTCTGTTTCAATGTCCCAGTCCAAAGGGAGTGAGGCGAAATGTTTGTGTCTTCTACATGTGCGTTAGTTTCCTGTGGGTTCCTGCCATATATCAATCAGTTGAAACAGTGTAGTGGTGAAATCCACCAGATCTTTGTATGCTAATTCTTTGTCAGTTCTTCATCTGTTAAATGTTCCCGAATGTTTCGTCGACCTACGTCTGTACGGGAAGTTACCGGTCCTTGTGTTCTCTTGCAGTGAGACGGGTTCCACCCCGGTTCTCCATTCCCCCAACGGACAATGAAATCATGCCCGGTGGCAGCGTTAACATCACCTGCGTGGCCGTTGGGTCACCAATGCCCTACGTGAAATGGATGCTGGGGTCGGAGGATTTGACCCCTGAAGATGACATGCCCATTGGGCGAAATGTGCTGGAACTCACTGACGTCCGACAGTCGGCCAACTATACGTGTGTCGCTATGTCAACGCTGGGCGTTATAGAGGCGGTCGCACAGATTACGGTCAAAGGTGAGAATCCAAGAGACGGCTTGATATTTAACATTCCAACCGGCACCGAGCTGCTGTTATTTGATCCGTCTTATCACATTCTGCAGATGAATCCATGAGCTCCTACTGTTGCCACACTTGTTCGCTCAAACATGCAGACACACTTACAGCTGTTATATCCACACACACAAAGCCATTGTCTCTAGCAGACACAACAAACCACATTAGTCATAATATGCCCCAAGAGACAGCACGCAAAGACTAAACATTATCTGTCCTATTGCCAACCTCACCTAATGCGCTCTGAATTAAAGCAATAAATTACAGCCTGTGGAATATTTAAGACAAGTTCCAAACAAACCGCAAAGTCTCACTTTCCTCTGGGGGAACTTGGTTTCCTCCTTATCGCGGAGGTACTGTCAAGACTCTTTTGCTGTATTACATTAGCAGTAAATGGTGCTATAACACACGCCTACTGTTCGTGTGTTGGCAGAGCAAGCTGACACTTTAACCTTCGGCTAGTATCCCAAGGGAAGAGCACATGGTCTATGAATGCTGATGACAAAGCCGTACGACTCTGCTTAGCTTAAAAATACGATTGCACACACAACGAATGCATTTTCTCTAACCAAGGGAAGAATAGTTTCACATCTGAATGATATTTTCCAATTTTTAGAATTAACTTTATTGATGGTGTATGTTTATACCCTTTGACAGTGAGGGGCGAATTCACTAAACTGTTGTGTGCATTTTGTGCAGTAAACAGTAAAGCACTAAAAGTGCTAAAATGCTACATTTTGTAAGTAAATTAGGCTCATTATAGAATGCACCTCAGGGCTCGACATTAACACTTGTCCAGGACAAGTAGTTTACCTGATTTGCATATTTCCTTTAGTGAATCAGGCACTAAAACATAGTAGACAGTGTGTGCAAATAAACCACACTATCAGCGGGCACCATTCAATCTTAGTGAATTCCCCCCACAGTCTCAAATAATCTTTAGTAACTAATTGCGGTGGATTTTCCATTTTCCAAATAATTGAAATGAACTGATTCAAGTTTCTTTATTGATGCTCCAGCTTTACCGAAGCCGCCAGGTGTTCCCCAGGTAACAGAACGCACGGCAACAAGCATCACGCTCACATGGGATTCTGGAAATCCCGAACCTGTTTCTTATTACATCATCCAGCACAAGCCCAAAAACTCTGAGGACTCTTATAAAGAGATTGATGGAGTCGCCACCACTCGATACAGTGTGGGCGGGCTGAGTCCTTACTCCGACTACCAATTTAGAGTAGTCGCCGTAAACAACATTGGACGTGGGCCTCCCAGTGAAGCCATTGAGGCCAAAACGGCGGAGCAAGCACCAAGTACCGCCCCACGGCAAGTCAGAGGACGCATGCTAAGTGCCACGACCGCTATAATCCACTGGGACGAGCCTGAGGAAGCCAATGGGCAGATTACGGGCTACAGGGTTTACTATACCACCGATCCCAGCCAGCACGTCAACCAATGGGAAAAACAGATTGTAAGGACTTCCAACTTCCTCACCATTCCAAGCCTGACGCCCAATAAGACTTACTACATCAAGGTCCTGGCCTTCACCTCTGTAGGAGATGGACCGCTCTCATCTGATTTGCAGATCATAGCCAAAACTGGAGGTGGGTTTTGGAAATTAAAGGAATTATAAAGAGGACAATGTCCAGTTTGCTTTTTACCATGATTATTTAACAACATTTTATATCACATTTTGGTTCTTTTTGCTGAAAATTTAACATAAAAATTGTAACTTGGTGGACACAAACCAAAACTTTGATAGACACAAAGTGAAACCACTTTGTGAAAAACGTAATTGAGTCTGTTATGGTACAGACTGTAAACTACCACCATACACTGAACCTCAGATTATTCCAGGAGAAGTAAGCCTGTAGTGAGATAAATGTCTGCTTATCCACCAATGTATTCCCACTATACAAACATGAAAATTACTGCAATTACACTTTGAAAATTACAATTTTTATAATTTATGTTATTTATTAAAACGTTTTATAGTGCCCTCTCAACCGACGGACTTCAAAGGTGAAGCCAAATCTGAGACAAGCATCCTGTTGTCATGGAACCCCCCCACTCAGTCGGGCCAGGACAATCAAATCATCGGATACGAGCTGCTCTATAAGAAAGGAGATGACAAAGAGGAGGTCTGAATGTCAACAGTCATTAGCAAACACCTTCGCTGGTCTAAATCAAACCAGAATTGCCATCTTTATCATGGCTCAAGATGATTGTATGAACTGTATTTTCTAGGGTTTTAACCTTTGTTTTGTTGTTCCTTTCCATAGAAACGTGTTAGCTTTGAGCCCACCACAACCTATTTACTGAAAGATCTGAAGCCATTCACTACATACACATTTCAGCTGGCTGCTCGCAGCAAACATGGCATTGGCGCATACACCAATGAGATCTCAGCCGAAACCCCTCAGACACGTAGGTCTTCTTCTGTCTTTGCTGTCTTTCCTATACCCATGGGGTCCAAGAACAGGAGCTGCACTTGCTGAAGCAGAAATCCTCCATTTCTTAACAGTGTTTGCTAATCTAAATCCTGAATTTCTTTGAACAGTGGTTTACACTGAGAGATTTTTGAGAGATGGAGGCATTTCTGCAAACATCTTGTTAGCGCACAACTTGTTTTAATGAAAGTCGACCTGTGGGAAATGTCAAATGACAAGGTCACTTTGTTGAATTTGGTGTCATATAAGTAAGCCAAGTGGGAGATGAGGGTGAATTATTCATCTGTTTGGCTGCAGTTGTTCAGCTTCAGGGTGCCTTGTTTTTTGACTTTGGCTATAGTATACCACACTGCATTTGAAAGATTTACCAAATTTGGAAAGGTTCCTTGTCCTGGAGCCTTGTTGTAAGCTCAAATGCAATGATACATAGCTAGAAAAGAGAATTGCATTCCCAGAAGACCTCATATTTATTATCCATTCATTCAAGTTGAACTGTAACCAAACCTTTAGATCAGCCCGTTCATTAATCTTGCATAATTTGATGCATAATTGATGCTGACAAGCTTGACTGTGCTTCACAATTTGAGGTAATCTGAATAAATCTGAGGTCCTCTGAGAACATGCCAGGTAAGTATCTTGGAGGGCTGTTTATCCGGTAGAGTGTTTGCATGTCCAAGTCTAGAAACGTCAGTCATGAACTCTTGGACCAACCAGGCTTTTACCTCAAACCAACAGGCCTCGGAAAGGTTGGTGAGCAATGCATTTCCTGTTTGTACAGAGCTGACACATCAACCTTTGAAATTTTGGATTGATGGTAACTGCTTGGAGGAAACAGGGCCCAGTTAAATGCAGCTCATTTAGATATTTCACATGTTTGGAAACTGATTTTAAAGTATGATGAGAGAAAATAAAATTTGTGCCCTAAATTTTAGGATATATTTAGGAAAAAATAACATATGTAGAATTACTACTAAGGTAGGTTCTTTACTTTTAGTGTCTACACCAGTCCCACCCACACAATTTGTGAATTTGTTTTATTTTTTCTACCTCCTTTATGAGAAGTCTGTGACATTTCTGTCCCTTTTGTTCATCTTTTTAATCTTAATTTAAATTTATTTTCATGTCATCATTTTTTTTTTTTTTTTTTTAAATAAATGTAGTCTTTGTGGTCCATCCTCATTTTATGTTCCTTTTTTGTTTTTGTTTTTGTCCATCAACATCATCTCCACCTCCACCACAAAAACAAAAAAATCCTCTTACCTGAACCCCGTGAACCTCACCTGGATCCAACCAAACTCCAAAACCACTTGAATCCAATTCAATGACTACTATGCTCCTCCCACAATCCTCTGATCCTCCAATCAGAGCCCTCAGCTCCACCCCAGGAAGTCAAGTGTACTAGTCCCAGTTCTACCAGCATTCTGGTAAGTTGGAAACCGCCACCAGTGGAGCTTCAAAATGGAAACATGACCAAATACACCGTCCAGTATGCGGCGACCGAAGGCGACGATACCTCATTGCGACAAATATCGGACATACCGCCGGAAAAGTACCATTATCTGTTGGAAAACTTGGACAAATGGACAGAGTACCGTGTGACAGTGAGCGCCCACACAGAAGCAGGGGAAGGCCCTGAGAGTTTACCTCAGCTAATCCGTACAGAGGAGGATGGTATGTCTTACCCACACGCCACTGTGACCCAATACTAATGTCTTTACCCTTAAAACATGCCCCACTTCTGGGCAGACTTCTGCCCAAGGCACCCCAAAACCCCCTCGCCCCTCTAGTCCCCTGTATTTACACTAACTCTACTAACCAGGATTTTTTGTGACCTTTCACCGAGCCAACATTTATTTTGGGAGAATTTTCAAGAGAATTTTTGAATCTTTTTGCTTGACCAGACTTTCATGGAAATTTCATGGCATGTTCTTCTGACAACCTTAAACTTCCAACAATCCCAAATGTTTTGCTGTTTTCCCCCCATTTTCTTAATAAGATAAATGAAATGGCTTTTTTAATGGAGTTAAACTCATTTTCATACATGAGAAAAGACGCCTAAATCGACAGTGAATCCTCAAAAAATGGGGCTTTTTTTTTTCTCAAATGTCCCACGCTAATGACATTTTTCTTAAATTTTTCCATTTGTTTTTCTTTTTGTCTTCACTCTATCATAGCCAAACTCCTTTCGAGTGCTTCAAACCTCTGAAACACTCCTCTTGGCTTTTTTGCTTGTTATTTTTATTCCATATTTTGAATCCACTAAACCCATTTTTCAGAAAGAAAAAAAATTAGGTCAGCTGTGTGACCTGTTTTTGGGGATTGTTTTTGTTTTGTTTTTTCTCTTTTTGTTTTTTGTTTTTGACTTCCCATTGTTGAGATATTAGTGTTATCCAGTACTTGTTAGTGGTATATACCCATTTTGTAGATTTTTGTCTGCTTCACCACTTTCTCATGAGAGATGTCCAGTCGGACGGGAAGTGTCCTCTTTAAGCTTGACCTTTTTGTCTTCTATCCCATAATTCTCTCAGTGCCGAGTGGCCCTCCTCGTAAAGTCGAGGTGGAGGCTGTCAACTCCACGTCTGTTAAAGTGCTGTGGCGGTCACCGGTGCCGAGCAGACAGCACGGGCAGATCCGTGGGTACCAGGTGCACTATGTGAGGATGGTTAATGGGGAACCCGTTGGGCACCCTGTCATCAAGGACATCCTGATCGATGACGCTCAGGTAGGCACCCACCTGCACAGCTGCAGTATTTCTCATGTCAGCCTTTACAAGCTTTTGCCAACTATTTTGATTTTGGTGTATGTCACAATAAAACGCAATGCAAATAGGAACTTTTTCGCTCTTCCACAAACTAGTGAGCTGCCTACTTAGTTGACTGAAGGTAGGCTTGTTTTGGCAATGCATTTCAATACGGCCATTGAGAGAAAAAAAAAAAAAAACTGCAAGTCGAAAGAAATCACTGTTGGTTATAGGTGATAGCTGTAGTTTGGAACATGGAAGGTGGTTTCTAGATGGAAATGGGTATGACCCACCTGGTTGTTTCTGGTCTAAGATGGTCTACCATTTTGGACCAGTTCAGAGCAGGTGGAAACCAGCTACCAGCTTTTACTGCAGTGATGCCAATTATAAACCAGAGGCTAAAGTTTGTGAACAAATTTTGATGAGAGTGAACGATTTTAAGGACATAGGTTACTACGCTGTTCTGGTGCACAGAAATGGGCTGTGCATGGTCCTATATGGGTGCTAGGCCGATCATGATGGTTGCTATGTTGAGATAAGCACTCATCAGAGCGATACTTGTAGACTGGCTGCCTGTACAAATCTATAATGAAAAATAATTACACAATACTAGGAGAAAAGTTTATTGGAACACTAACATTAGCTTAAAGCGATAGTTCACCCAAAAATGAAAATTCTGTCATCATTTACTCACCCTCAAGTAGTTCCAAACCTGTATAAATTTCTTTGTTCTGCTGTACACAAAGGAAGATATTTGGAAGAATGTCAGTAACCAGACAGATCTCGCCACCCATTGACTACCATAGTAGGAAAAATAAAATACTATGGTAGTCAATGGGGGGCGGGATGTGTGTGTGTGTGTGTGTGTGTGTGTGTGTGTGTGTGTGTGTGTGTGTGTGTGTGTGTGCGCGTGTGCGCATGTGCGTGCGTGCGTGCATGTGCTACAATGTGGCAGCACATTCGCTTAGAATAGTGATTAACTTACCTGTGAAATAAACTGTTTAAAATGTGCATTAACCAATCAATATTGAGTATCCAGATGACAGTGCTGGGGACAACCTGGAAAAAAAAAAGTCCATGGAAAATGAAGACAGCTAAAATAAAATGGATGTTAAGAAAAAAATGTATATAATAACACACACCTAATAATTATTAAAGTCATTATTTGTATATACTGTAAGTAAATGAGGGGTATATTTTCACTGAATGACCCTAATAACTGTAAGAATATAGGCAGCAAATGTATTCTTATGACATGCACAATTTTATATATCCCTCTTTTCATATCTTCAAGACTGACGTAAAGACTTTCCCTAGACATTAATTTTCCCATGTGAGGTTAATGATGTGCCATAACCAGCCATGAATTACATATACAGCATAGACCTGTTATCTGCTTGATTATATGTGACTTCATGTTACACAATGAGACTGGCCGATATGATTTCACACAACACATCACATCCTGACCTCAGAGTGCAATGTGGAGACAGCGACATGCTGTTTGAATGCTCAAGAATTATGAATCATTCATCATTCCAACATCTGCTCACTCACGGAAACATAAGAGACACACCTCATGTTCACTTTCGTGTCTTCAAGTATAATTAAACTTATTTTCTTGTTTGTTTGTTTTTTTCCCTTCTGTTCTCTGGTCTGGGCATCAGTGGGAATATGATGATTCAGCTGAACATGTGAGTACATTTGAGAAAACAATTGTATTCTATTCTGCACATTCACTGTATTTCATTCAATGCATGATTTGCAAACATACACGTCATTTGCTAGATTTTTAATATTATTTTGCCATAACCATATGAAGACAACATTGGATCTCATTCATCATTTTTTGTGAATAATAACACCTGTATACAAATGTTATCACATAGAAATAATGATTTTTCAATAATGATTTTTCAATTTGCAGTTAAATAAAATGAAACAAATCACACATAAACTGTACACCAGCAAACACATGGAAACTCACAGACACATGCAATGTGTTAGTTGAAAATGTTTCTGCATAATATTATCATAAGAAATTGAATACCCAGTAAGTATTTATAATTTCTTATTTAAACAAAATAATGTGCATTATAGTTGAATATATGCAATGAGTGATAAATGACCTTTTACATGGATGGATGAAAGGCTTTACATCAGTGGTTCTCAACCAGGGGTCAGGTCCCACTAGGGGACAGCTTAAAATGATTTAAAATAAGACCAAATATACTTTAAAATAAGCTAAAGCAGCTAAAACTCAAGATATAAGCTGCTGTCATATTATCTTTTTTTCTTTCTTTTTTTTTAAATAATTCCATCAACACCTGTCATTTTAAGAACCAAGGTTAACCAGTCTTGGAAAACCTGGATATATGAGGAATTTTCAAAATCTTAAAATGTCATGGACATTTCCATAACATACATTTTTTCTAGTTATTGTCAAGCTCTAAAATATTGTATCTGGTAAAAATTGCTGAGGAGCTGCTTTTTGAGAGAAAAAGAAAACCCCTTGAATCACACATGAAAAGTCATGTAACCCTGAAAAACATTGTTATTAAAACTGTTTCTGAAATTAATTAAATAAAATAATTATAAAATTATAAAAATGATAAAGTAATACAATTCCACAATTAAAGTAGATGTTATTTTAAATATAATTTAGAATATTTATATGAATGTATACATATTTTATTAAATGATTTTGCCTCACCTTTTTTCTTTAAATAATAAAGTTTGAAAATGAGCAGCTTTTTCTTTATAGAAGAAGTACCCAAAATATCTTGGGGGGCCTTCATATATTGTTTTTGACAATGTAGGAGCTTTAAGTCAGAAAGGTTGAGAACCGCTGCTTTAAATGTTTATTTATGACATTTATTTTGCTAATTACTACATACAGACATGCATATGTTTATTTAGTACAATCCATATTCATGAACTTTAGAACAAGAGTAAAAAAGAGAAAAATATTTTCATTGATGATTTTTATACTACAAATTTTGTAAAAAAAAAAAAAAAAATTCTTAAACACATGCTTATTTTTCTGTATGATTTTAAAAGCGTTTTTGCAGTCAGTGTTAAAAACGTCCTTATGTTTTTCCAGGAATTAGTCCTCACTGACTTGCACGCTGAGACCACGTACTCAGTAACCGTTGCCGCTTACACCACCAAGGGTGACGGAGCGCGCAGCAAACCCAAGCTGGTCACCACCACCGGAGCCGGTAGGTTCAGAGCAGTTCACGCCTCTGTTCCTGTCAACTATGTAGTATTCGGCAGGCCTCTCCCTGCAGCCATTACGAGTGAATGCCTATAATTGCCCTCGCAGTGATGAAGGCGATTGTAATTCCACTCACCTACGGCTCTGACTTTGAAATGCTCGCAGGGGTTAAAGAAATAATGGAAAAATCTGTCAGGAAAATAGACTTTTTCAAAAGAAAAGAATACTGCGTACTGTCTGGATTATCACTGAAAGGCTCGAAACGCAAAATCGCTTATAAGTACAGGCGCTTTTCTGTTGTACCTCTAATTGTGCTGTTATTCAGCTCCCTGAAAGGCCTTTTATTTCAGTTTTGTCCTTGAGTGCACAACTGTGAAAAAGCACACGATATCACTGTTGATATCTATTTGATATTGTATCATTACAAATGGTCAAACTCGCAGCGTTTTTGACTGGAGAATTTGGAGTATAGATACAGCAGCGCAGGTACAATATTGAAGATCCATTAAAGTATGTTATATCAGTGAATTTCAACGTAGTTTTCGAGGCCAAAACATTACCAACCTAAATTTAAATCGGTAGAAATTTCGGACTGTTGTCTTTATCAAGGTTACGTTGCGATAGGCCTGTCACGATGATTAAATTTGTGCTGACCGTTAATTGTCATACAAATAATTGCGATTAAGGATTTAATTCTGCTTTATTCATGTCGCTTACAGTATAAGCCTAAATAAGAAAATTTAGGCCCATTTACTTTATTTACTTTAATGATAGATAGATAGATTAATGATCAATGATCAATAATCAGTAATTGTGATAGGACTTATTGCATGTGAAAGTGCAGTGCATTTATAAGTCTTGCCAGTTTAAATATTTAAGCAATTTTAAACTGCTCAAATGCAGTAAGACATGAAGGAAACTCATTTCGGTACTCGCGCATGCCCATAAAGCTGCCTTTTACACAGTGCATGACTACTGAATTGAGTTCTTTTTAACTGCTTATTTTGCACAAATGGCCCAACTCACACAAATGTCTGGCTTGGTGAGTGATGACATAAAACATATGCTTATGTCTCAAATTAAAAGAAGCAGTTGGGAGGAAATCACATGTGTGTCTATATTAGATCCATATATCCGTCTTAAAGTGACGGCAGCCTAATAAGAATCATTGTATATTCAGTGAAGACTATGCAGTGTTTGTTTGCTTGTTTGTTTATTTTACATTTGATTACATCTCTAGTAATAGATAGACCTACCTGAAAAATGTCTTGGTTACAAATGTTACCCTGGTTCTCTGAGAAAGGGAATAAAACACTGCATCCTATGACGGTTTGGGGAACGGCTCCAGCATTCTAGGGCGCAGTGAGAGTTCCCATTCGAAAGGGAACATAAATCACTCTTTTTTATATTTGTATCTTTAGCCGCTTTTCCACCGTCGGGCCGAACGGTTCTTAGAATGGTAAGGAATGGTTCCAGTTGTGTTTCCACTGGAGCCTGGTACGGCATGATTACAAACCGTTCTCGGCCCGGAATTCTCGGTAGGATCGTGCTGGTAGGATCCGTGAAGTGATGTCGACACACAGGATTGGTCACTTGTCTGTTGCCTGGCTACCAGTTTCTCCGTAACTGGATAAGCACTCTATTTGAGTGACGTAAACACAAATTAATAATAAAATTAAAAGAAACATCTAATCGTCCGCCATAACGCGGTCGTTATTACATCTCATATCATAAGTAAACCGTTGCATTACCAAGGCAACAACTGACGCTTTTATATTATATTCCAAAGAGCGGCTGTTATCAGCCCAACAGTGGAAAACGAAACCGTAACCGTACCAGCTGGCCCGGATTGGCACGGAATGGAGCGGTTACGCAATGAGAACCGTTCGGCCCAATGGTAGAGAAGCGGCTTTTGTTCTATTGACAATTAATATTCAGAAATATTATTAATTTAACTGCACTGACTTTATCAAATTATTTTAGCTTTAATTTTAGTTTAACATTCCAGTTAATAACTTAAATTTATTGCCAAGGCAACATTTCTAATTTTCATTTAGTTTTATTTTACATTATATTTTATTTTATTTCAGCTTTTTTTAATTAACAGAAATGTTTTTAATAGTTTCAGTCATAGTTTTAATTAACAATAATAACCCTGTTTTGTCGTCCGTCCATCCTCAGTTCCGGAAAAGCCACGTCTCATGGTGAGTCCGACAAACATGGGCACAGCGCTCCTGCAGTGGCACCCGCCGCCCAACACCTACGGCCCACTGCAAGGCTACCGCCTCAGATTCGGCCGTAAGGATGTCGAGCCGCTAACGGTAATCGAGTTCTCAGAGCGTGAAAACCACTACACCACCAAAGAGATCCACAAGGGGGCGTCCTACACGTTCCGCCTCTCGGCCCGCAATAAGGTGGGATTCGGAGAGGAGACGGTGAAGGAGATCACAACATCTGAGGACATACCGTCCGGTTACCCACAAGGCATCATAGCCGAAAGTAGCACAACGACCACCATGCAAGTCAGCTGGCAGCCGGTGGCATTAGCCGAGCGCAATGGAGCCATTATCAAATATGCTCTTCAATACAAAGACATCAACAGCCCTCGCAGTCCCTCAGAACTGTTCATCACAGCACCCGAGTCCACTGTCACGCTGGACGGCCTTAAAGCAGACACGACTTATGATATTAAAATGTGTGCCTTCACCAGTAAGGGCCCCGGTCCTTACAGTCCTAGCGTCCAGTTCAGAACGCAACCCGTCAACCAAGGTAGGGGGCTCAAAACATCCTCTCGGCCCACGTTTGCCCTCTTCTACAACCTTTGAGAAAGAGTGTGGTTCTCAGGACCAAATCGAATATGAAAATGCCCCTAGCATAGTTAGCTCATGTCAAATAGCATCCTACGGAGAGTCAATGGTAAGCCGCAAGGTAAGGTTCTAGTTCTGGACTAGTCCTCATGAGGTAGCAGGTGAAATTCTTCGCAGGTAAGGCTGTTGATAGACTAGCTGCCTTCCTAAAAGGTGGTGAGAGAACTGCTCTGCCTCTGTGTCTAATTTATCTGCCCCAACTTTCTTTTAGCAGTGTTTGCAAAAAATTTCCACGTGAGAGCTGCCATGAAGACCTCAGTGCTGCTGACGTGGGAGATTCCCGAAAACTACAACCCTGCGCAGCCCTTTACGGTAAGAGAAACTGAGAAAACCTGCAAATGCAGTCCGGATAACAATACATAGTGGCTTGAAAATCAGTGAAGTTACACTTTTTTATATAGTATATTTCTTCCATAATAAGCACTCTTTAAAGAGTATGCTAAAGTGTGCGTCTTTTTCACAAGAGACCTTCTAAGGCTTGTTTTCTGAATGATGGATATGGCATTTTCATAATGTTGCCTCTCTCTAGGAGCCTTTGCATCCCTTAGAATGCTCTGTCTATCACATTAAAACTTGCATAACATTTGATGTTTAGTTAACGTTTGGAGTAACACTGGTTTCTTCCAGATCTTATATGATAATGGTCAAAGTGTGGAGGTGGATGGAAAGCTGACGCAGAAGCTCATCACCAACCTTCAGCCGGAGACTCAGTATTCATTCCTGCTCACAAACCGTGGGAACAGCGCCGGAGGTCTGCAGCACCGTGTCTCCACCATGACAGCTCCTGACATACTTCGCACCAAACCGTACCTGATCGGCAAGACCAATTCGGACGGCATGGTCACAGTTGAGCTGCCAACGGTGCAGACAGCAGAGAAAGTCAAGTGAGTATGATTTCTTGTGTTTAGTTTTATTGAGAGAAGCACCATGGGCTTTGCAGACAGACCTAACTAGTTGATCATTTCATCCCTCTCCATTGGCCTTTTAATCTTTTCCACATTTGTTTGTGCTAGGGATGTCATGAGAACAGATACTTCTGTACCAAGTCGATATTAACATGAACATTTACGCACTATAGCATGTAGGTTGAACCCAAACAGATTACCAGAGCAAATCATTAATTTTAAAACTCTCTGTGAGACGTAATTTCACTAACAGTGGGAGTGATTTAGCAGTACCGCGTCTTCACTCTCTCTCTTTCAAAATGCGCAAATGGCTTCACATCCATAGTATCCACATTGATTTTGCTCTGCAAGCAAGCTACACAGTGCAGTAGTTTAGCGCACATCGTTTTATATCATGCCAAGTTATAAATTCAAGCGATTTTAAACTATAAAGTAGAGAATATAAATATATAAATATTCTTTTTAAAAATATGTAAAAATGAGCAATAGCACAGCTTTACATAAAATATTGCAATTCACACAGCATAATGGGAGACATACGTATCAGAGTTCAAAAGAAATTTTTGGTGCGTGTCTCGCTGGCTCATCTGTGACCAGGGCAGCAACTCTTTGTTGTCTATTGAGGGCTAAGGTGTCCAGGGTAATGTCGGCATACCACCACGTAGGACAAACCACATCCAACAGAAGTAACTGTCAACGCAAGAGGAAGCTGTCTGAAAGGGATATTAACCCGGATTGTGTCCAAAAAACATAAAACCAGCTGCCCAAATCACTGCAGAATTAAATGCGTACCTTGACTCTCCTGTTTCCACCAAGTTCTAAGATTACTGTTCTCATGCTAATCACATTCAGTGTCTTACATTAGGAGTCCGCCCATTACAGTAGCTGCCATTTTGAAATGTACTGTATTTTGGTTTTTGTTATGCCTCTTTTAAATTTTGTCCTGTTCTCACCAAACTTGGCTTAGGTGACCATTAGACTAAGCTGTGTAGGGCTTACCAGACAGAATTTTGATTTTCAACTCTGTTCAAAAGTTACAATAAGTGATGTTGACCCAAAATTGGATGAAAGGCTATATCTCAGCAACTCTTTAATCTATTGAAACTAAGCTTTGTATGCTTCATTAGCACCATGATCTAAGGGTACCTGCCAATTTTGGGGAGAGCGCCACCTATGGGACATGAAATCTGGAAAATGGCTATTTTTGTTAGGGATGCGCCAATGTGATAATCAGTATTGATGTCGGCTCCGATACTGCCATTTTTTGCAGGAATGGGTATCAGTCAGACGAGACCAATCCAAATCCGGTATTATGCTTATACTATTCTGTGTTATTGTTAAGCCCCACAAAAGGCACAAGAACATTATAAAGCACCATAAAGTTTTTGTGCACTATATTCCAAGTCTTCCGAAGCTATTCCATAGTTTAATGTGAGGTACAGATGAATATTTAAGTCATTGAATTCAAGCTGTCAGTCATTCTCCATTCAGCATTCAAACTGCGTGTCGCGTTCGGTTATGACAGTCAACGCGATGAAACTCTCTCCAAGATGATTCAGTGTTATTATTATACTTGACCTGATAAAGGTCTATGGTTTTGCATAAAACGACTTTATCTTGCTGTTTATTGCTGTTTCTAAATCATGTTATTTTCTACTGGGTGTCTGTTAGATCACAACATTGAAGTAGAGAGCAGTGCACTATGAATTGTTCTTCATGCGCTCAGTAACTGAAATTTAAAACTGTTAAAAGAAAAGGCTCAATAAACTATTGCATAGATATAGTACACTACGCATCAATACCTCTACCCTTTGTGCTTTGAAATTTTCAATGCGCAACGCTGCGCGCTGTGACTCCATGTTGCTTCAAACAAATCATTCTCCGCACGGGATGCGCATAAGCACTTTGTGCCGCACTGTATTAGAGCCTTTCATATTATAATACTTTTGCCCAATGAAAGATTATTAATAGCCTTTCTTGTTCTGTCCTGTCTATCTAATCTGCCTCATTAAAAAGTTGTACTATACATTTGAAAGAAATGTCTTTTCATTTTAGAGTATATATATATATATATATATATAACGCTTTTTTCCAAAAAAATGCTTGCACATTTTGAAAATATTAGCAAGCTAAAGATGTGCCATTCTTTGTAATATGGCTCTTATGCTATCAGGTTAACCGTAAACTGCATTAGCCTAACATGCTGACTAATGCTTTTGTGTGTGATTGTCACTTTGAAAGCACTCCTTGCTATCAAGTTAAACAAGTGCATATTCTTCTTTTGAGAAATAAATGGCAGATACTGGCTATTTCAGACAGTTCAAGTTAGCAAGTAGCCTTGAAGACTAATAATAAACACCACTTTAACTGATCTCTAACTTATTTAACTTAAGCAAATGCTGTTAATACACATTTAGTTTACAAAACAAAACATTTTAATGCTATAAAAGTATGCACACTGAGATAAATAAACAGCAGATGTGGGCTATTCTCAGACAGTTCAAGTTTACCTTCACATAATCTCTAACTTAAGCGAGCACGTTTAATACACATTTAGTTAACAAAATGACTCCACAAGTGTCTTCCGTGTGGTTGTCCATGATAGGCAATGCGCTCTGGCCCACAGAGTTACAGGTTTGGTTCTAGCGAGTTGTATAAATGCCTTGTGTATTGTATCCCTCTTGTAATAAAGTTTTTTTTTTTTTTTTTTTTTTTTTTTTTTTTTTTTTTAAGTATGCAAAAAATATTTTGTGTTTATTCTCACTTTGAAAATCTCAGCATCAGAACATGTTCTGTATGTTGTGCATCATGCTAAGTAACAGGATTTCAGATCACAAGGTTTGGGTTTTGAATCTTGCTTGCTGCAACATCTTTGTAATTTATATTATCCCATGTACATTCTATTTCTCTCATTTGTGTCTGTTCGGCTCTTTGTGCTACTTACTGTTATAGACTTTTGGTTCTTGGCCCCGCATCGCTGCTTGCAGCTACATATATTTATTTCTAATTTAGTATATAGGTAAAGTAAATCTAAATGTAATTGCAGCATTTGTTGTGCATGTTTTTGAAAGTAATTAATTCCATGTAATTACAATGAATGTGGACTGAAGTATTTACACTGGTGGATGACTTCTATGGATTTTTTGATGGCAGATGCCATGAAATATTATGAAACATCATGAGCCAGAGATCGACTAAGCGAGTGTATTACCTGCATCTGATATTGCATTTATTTTTCAGGTCAATCTTATATTCATTATAAAAATCAGTTTGAATGTCTGCTAAGGAAAGCAATATTTTTGTCTTGGTATCCTAAGTAGTATTCTAGTATCCTTAGTATCCTAGTAACCGTTGAAGGGGATTTCCCAGTACAGCGCTAGTCAATGCATTTGTTGGTTGCATCTTATAAGGTGTTGTTTAAAGTAAAAAATAATGTCCTTGTTTACAACCTTGTTTCAGTCTCTTTCAATGTAAGGCCTTGTCCACATTAATACATTTTCGTATTAGTGTTCTTAGCAATCTCTCTGTTTTTGCCTTCCGTCCACACTGAGATGGCGTTTTTGTCAAAGATAACTGAGCTTTTTGAAAACTCTCTCCAAAGTGGATACATTTGAAAACACCATTTTCACGTTGTAGTGTGGATGATGAAAACAGAGGTATATGAAAATGATGCATGTTTAATGTAACGTATATTGTACCCATAGATATCTATAGTTATACTGGCATTGTTGTGCCTGCTATTTACATTAACAGTAATGCTCAAGATAAATGCTCCTTTTTAGATTCTTCATAGCAAAGATGACAGAGAATTTTCTCACATTTACTGTTCTACGTGGCAAAATATAATGACATTTGCGTATTTGAGCATGACCTGGATGCAACGGTGAGTGATGCGAGATTATGCTAATTAAATGAGAACTTTTTTATTAAATCTGCTCTCTCTGCATCATCTCGTAAGCTAATATGATTTACGCATGTGCAGTAAGGTGATTTAAGCGTTTTAAGCAACTTTTGGAAAATGCTTGAAAACGTTAGTGTGGATGAGGAGATTTTTTAAATGAAAACTCCATTTTCAAATGTCTCCGGATTAATGTAGACATAGCCTAAAAGTCTTTGCTACTGGCTCACTCATAAAGACAGTCTTTGCTGCCATCTAATGGCGTAATAATGTAACTTTCACTGAAGTCAAAATCACAATCACTAACGGACCCTTTCTCAATACCAAATATGGCATATTATTTAAATAAAATATGATTTATTGAACAATATTATTTAAATGAACAATAATAGCCATTATAAAAGTGTAAGAAGTTTGTATAATAGGAAATAAACACAAGCAAACAATTCAGTCAAAAAGTACAAAAGCAGTTAGAGGCAAATTTGCATAGGACTGGCTGTTCTCGGCGGGTACATGAGCGCTGAACGGCTGCTGACGGCCTGGTGCTCTAATCTCCGAAAATGTCTAAACAAATTTTCAAATAGGCACTATTATTATAAGTAAAGTGAATATTTAAGGTCTAAACAGCTACATTTTCTCAAAAATTCTTAAAACTACATTCTGTGACACAATAATAGTTGTATTTTTGTATTTCTAAAATTATAGTGGGTTTCCTCCTCTGCCATTGATGCTCACTGTGAGAAATGCTGCCAGTATAGATCCGGCAGAAACAAGCGGAGTGATACAAATCGTGAAACAACTTCCGTGTGATATTAGAATATCGCATGATTGGAAAAGGCTCTTAGCCAATAAGATTCAAGAACCAGTACTATCTGTTATATATACAATTTTTTATTACTGTAAACACTTCAGTCCACATTATTTGTAAAAACATGGAAAATAGCAACTTATTTTTCTTTAAAATCTCTGTTTGAGTTTCTTTGGAGAAAGAAAGTCATACAGGTTTAGAATGAGATAAGAGTGAGTAAAAGATTTTTTTTTTTTTTTTTTTGTAAACCGGCCATCATCTCTACCAGAGAGACCCTCATTAGTGTGTCTGAAGCACCAGCCTCGAAGTGAAACCAGACTGAAGTGAGGGGAAGTTGGCAGGTTATTGATGTGTTTACCGAGGGTTTCTCTCTTTCGTCAAACATGTCGTTAATCCAGTGTCATCCGAAGTGGATTGGAAAGTCCAGATTGATTGGAGCTAATCTTGATGGATGTCCTAACGCCTTTGCCGGCGGCCGAATCTCGACCACTGAGACACTCATAGACACTTTTTCTCACTCTCTCTGTAGGGGATACTACATTGTGGTGGTACCACTGAAGAAACAACGGCCTGGAAAATTCATCAAACTCTGGGACAATCCGGATGAGATGAATCTGGAAGAGGTAACAGACACCTTACACATAAACATTAAAGTCACTGCGTCGATAAATTAGGCCTATTTTAGAAACATTATTGATCATGGCAGCAGCCAATGTAAGGACATCAGTCCCAACACAACTACAAGCAGCTGATTTGAAAAGAAAGCCATGAGACCTCGCAGTTCTACCAGATCCCTTCATATGCAAATCAGTTCCTGCCCGCTAATGGAGATGGGAACAAAAGGCGTTCTCCTCTGAAGGGCAGGACGGACGGGCGAGAGATAGAGCCGAACAATATTATTTTTAGCCAGAGTAAATATTTGAAAGGCTTTTATGTGGCGAGGCACAAGACGGCGAGTGCTTTCCCCAGAATTGTGCCAGTCGAACTGCCAACTGCGTCACATACGCTGAGCTGCAGTTTGGGAAGGGACAGCACCATGCAGGGATCTCCTTTCTGATTGGCTGACAGCTGGACCCGCCCCTCCCCCCACCAGCTGGCCTGAGGCGGTTCTGCAAACCTGGTTACAATGAAGCTGATAGTTCTGTTAATAAAGAAAACACACCGTCAGCATTGCAACCACCATCATCAAACAAAACAATGATATATATATATATAGACACACACACACACACGCACACACTCAGTTTATTTTACTGTCAATATTTGAAGTCGCCTGTTCAAAGTGGCTCAAGGGCAGAAGAACTGAAGCAGTTTTGACAGCTTGAACAGGATTGATAGAAAGCTTTATCAGAGCGGCCCTCCATCTCACAGCAAATGCCTGCGGATAACTACACACACATGCGCACACACACACACATACACACACACACACACTCACACACACACAAGTTCGGTTTTCATGTTTTATGGGGATGTGCATAGACATAATGATTTTTATACTGTAAAGTGTAGGGGAATTTTACACCCAATAACCAGATATGATGAATGAAGAGTTTAAAAAATAAATTGAAGAAAATTTTACTGAAGAATAGTTCAGCTTCAACACTCACAACACACAAAGAGTTTGTATGCCGCTCTGCATACATTCACATTTTCACAACAATTATACTCTAACAGAGTCCACTAACTACGTCATTACTTCAGGTTGAATGATTCTGATTGGTTAAGAAATAGATAAAGTTAAAAATTGTACACATGTGGATTGATAGACATAAGCATGTCTCCATAGATTATACAGATGACTACAAAGCCCTGGTTTAGGCACAGAGTGACTGCCCTTCTAGGCACCAATTTGTCGGGAAAAACAAGTCATTCCATCATCCAGGGTGCAAGTTGTTAGTTGTTCACTTCACCAATACTGATGTGTAACAAAGGATATTAGCGCGCAAACACCGATACATAGCCAACTTCAGTGTACTTTTCAAAAACATACTGATAACATGTTCTCAACGCTCAAAGTAAGAGGTACAGACATTCTAGTGAATGAAGATGGAAAAGTATAATAAATGTTTTAACATACATTGAAAAAGTCATTTAAATAATTTAATATTTAGAAGGATAAATATTGATTAATAACTTGATTATAAATCACTCCAAAGATATATTGAAGCGGAAGTGGATTCCAGAATCCACCCCCTTCAAAAGTTACTGTAAAGATTTAATACTGTAAAGTGTTACTACAAAAACTAATAAAACTGACAAAAGCACATAACAAAATTGCTAAAACTGAAACTAAAACCAACACTGAAAATTTAAAAATAAAAGCTAATGAAAATAAAATAATAATAAAATACTATAATTTTATATAAATAATACTAAAATATCACTGGACTGTTCACAGTCAGACAAAATTCAGTACTGATTAAAACTGAACTGATCAAGCATTTGTCTCTGTTTCTTTTATAGCTGTTGCGAGAAATCAACCGAACGAGTCGCGCTCTTCGGTTCCGCAGGCAGATGGAGCTGAAGCCGTACATCGCCGCGTATTTCAACGAACTGCCGACGGAGTTCACACTGGGCGATGCCAAGACGTATGGAGACTTCGAGAACAAGCAGCTGCTGAATGGACAGGAGTATGTGTTCTTCGTGCTGGCTGTGCTGGAGATCTCAGACAACGTGAGTCTCATTCTCCGCTTTCTTTTGGTCTTATGTTAAAAAATAAAAAAAATAAAAAATAATAATTCCTTTAACAAAGAATTAAAGGAAACACACATCTTATGATTGTGCAAGTTAAGGAAAATACTTTGTAAAGAAGAATATATTATAAAAATAACTTGTAAGTCAGTGTGCAGTTATATTCTTCATTTAAAATATTTTGGTAACACTTTACAATAAGTTTTCATTTATTAACATTAACTATATTAGTTAACATGAACTAACAATAAAAAATTGTTCTAAAGCATTTATTAATCTTAGTTCATGTTCATTTCAATATTTACTAATACATTATTCAAATCAAAAGTTGCATCTGTTAATATTATTTAATGAACCTCAGCTAACATGAACTAACAATGAACCGTTGTATTTTTATTAAAGTATATTAACAGAGGTACATACTGTAAGAAATGGAAGAAATGCTCATTGTTCGTTAATGTTAGTTAATGCATTAACTAATGTTGATTAATGGAACCATATTGTAAAATGTTACCAATATGCTAATATCCATAAAACAAGTTATATGAGAAGCAAAACTGAGAATATATCTAATTTTCCGTTAACACTTTAGTATAGTGAACACATATTCACTATTAATTATGACTTTTCCCTCAATAAATCCCTAAATTACTGCTTATTAATAGTTAGTAAGGTAGTTGTTAAGTTTAGGTATTGGGTAGAATTAAGAATGTAGAATAAGTTCATGCAGAATAATGCATTAATATGTGTTTAATAAGTACTAATAAACAGCTAATATTCTAGTAATATGCATGCTAATAAGCAACTAGTTAAAAGACTCTAAAATAAAGTGTTACCAATTTTTCTTAGCCATTTTTCTGAGCATAATCCACACTAAACTGAACTGTTTATGCTTAATATATATTCTCTAAACACTAGGCTTATTATCGTACACATTTTTCTTCTCAACTAAATGTATCTTGTTTTAAGGATGTATAAATATTTAGCCAAAATACTGATGAATAAAATTGCTTTACTGCTGTGCTTGGGGCCAAATCTCCTTTGTCTCGTGTCCAAACGATTGCTGGCATTGGTGTCAGAGTCACGTGATGCGGTCAGAGCGAGAAAACCAGGCTGAACTCTATCAGCACACAGCCTGCTGGGAATAAGAGCGGCATGTCTGTCTCTCTCCGGCTGTCTGTGTGTCTCTCACAGGGAAAGCCCTGAAGAGCTGTCAGCGGCGGGACTGTGAGATAAACGCCTTCTCTTTAATAGCAGCAGAGTCTTATCAACTGCACTGCAGAGAGACAGACACACATACAGACAGACAGACAGAGGAATGATTAGCTCTGTGAAAGCAGTGAGACGGTATTCACTGAGAACTGGGAAAACAGTAACGCTAGACGCAGTGACCAAACCACTCTGTATTTTCACTTTCCTCCATGTTCCTTTGTCAGTCTCATGTATAAATTGGATAAAGCAGTTATGCACAAATAGAAATAAAGAAAGAAATGAAAATAAATTAATGCTTTTATTCAACAAGGATGCATTGAATTGATCAAAAGTGACAATAGAGACATACAAATTTTACTATTTCAAATAAATGCTGTTCTTATGAAGTTTCTATTGATAAAAGAATCCTGACAATTATAATGGTTTCCACAAAAATATTAATTAACACAACTGTTTTCAAAATTGATAATAAAAAGTAATGTTCCTTGAACAGAAAATCAGCATATTATAACTATTTCATTATGTGACACTGAAGACTGGAGTAATGATGCAAAAAATTCAACTTTACATTTTACAATATACAGTATTCACCTAAAAAAAGAGTTATTTTAAATTGCAATATTTCAGAATATTACTGTACATTTGATCAAATAAATGCAGCCTTGGTGAGCAGAAGAGACTTATATGAATATAATGCCTGAGAAACGTGTGTGTGTGTGTGTGTGTGTGTGTTGCGTCTAATGTCTCTGTTTATCTGCTTGTGCTGATGATTTGAGAGTAAATTAGATGCTAATCACTGAATGTAGTTCGTAACTCACATCACTGAACACATCGCAACACACACTGATGAATATTACATTAATCAGAGTCATAACAGGATTTCAGACCTCTGACAGTGTTTTTATATAATCGTATTTATATAGTTCCGTTTAATTGTTTCCGTTAATTGTTTCCAGCGCATCCAGGCTGTTTGACTGTGTACTTGAATAATAATATGTTGCCATTGATTGCAAGGACTGTTTTAAAGAAACATACCAGAAACCTATCCATACGTAATTACAATTATATGTACGGTTTATGTGAGAGTATTGTGAGAAATAATGTGAGAATAATTCATTCATTCACCTAGAAAAGCAGTTTCACCTCAAAGGAATGATTTAGGCACTTTACAGATCAAATAACAAACTCTTTTGTTCTGCTGAATAATTCATGTAAGTGCTTTAACAAGACTACAAGCTTCACATTTCTGCTTCTGAACTTTACACAGTTATTGAACTGAACTGAATTGAGCTGAATAATGACACTTTCCAAGCTAACAAAAATGTTCCAAGAATGTTTTGCTTACATTCCCATTAAGTTATAAAAATGTTTTTATAAATGTTCTCTGAATATTCAAAATATCCAGTCATATTTTTTTTTATGTGAACATCAAGGGAACATTCAATTTTATCATTTTCACACATTCTGGTAACATTACATTTGAATGTTCTCTGAACGTTCTGAAACAAAAAATAACATTTAAAAAATGTCCAACTAAAATATTTCTGTTAAAAAATGAACATGTCCATGAACATGTAAATAACATTTTTGTGCTAACTTTTTAAGGACATTACTAAAGACCAGATAACTTTGAACAAATGGTCTGTTAACATTACTGGAAGAACATTTGTTCATAATTTGAGGGAACCTTGCCAAAATATAGCTGAAGTTCTGAGAATGTTTCCTGTTAGCTGGTATTGTCTTTACAAAGCTGCTTTACAGCTGAATTTGCCACAGATTTGATGAAGTTTGCACTGTGGATTCTGTTATTTTCCTGTTTATTTCTGTGAAGCTGCTTTGAAACAATTTGTATTATATAAAGCACTTTCGAAATAAAGACTTGGCTTGAGTTCGAAACCCTCTGCTACTCTCGTCCTATAGATGCCCATTGTAAGTGCTTTACTTTAAATAATATTTCAGATCTTTTTACAAGCCGAGGGACATGTCACGATTGTTTTCTGTGGTAATCGACAGCAAACCAAGATGTCACTGTCATTGTTCTGGGTTTTCTTTCAGATGTTGTATGCGGCGAGTCCATACTCTGATCCAGTGGTGTTTGCTGATATCGACCCACAGCCCATAATCGATGAAGAGGAGGGTCTGATCTGGGTCGTGGGGCCCGTGCTGGCTGTCATCTTCATCATCTGTATTGTCATTGCCATCCTGCTGTACAAGAGGTAGAAACCGTGGAGAAACACACACTCTCAATAACCTTTGCACATCATTTGACTTATAATGTGACATATTTCTCAGTGAAACAGTAAAAATAAGAAAGCATGGTGAGATGGTTGGCAGTTGGTTAACATTATTAGGATTATTATTATTATTATTATTATTATTATCATTATTTAATGATTCAATTCCGAGTTATTAGGGTGAAAGATTATGAATGCGAGCTGGTCATTGGAATACATTTACTGATGAATTATTCACAATAAGAGCTGAAAATTGGGCTAAGAAAGTCATTTGGATTTGGATTGTTTACTTTAAGCCATTGTGTGTGTGCATGTGTTTATGCATTGTAAGTATCTTCAATAATCTGTGGCCCTCATTTGAATATAGACTGATCTGATCATCTGCTGTAAATTACAGTCAGGCATTGAGTTGAACATCTATTGTGATGAGGTCCTTCATATATCCAGGGTTATTTGATGTCTTCTGATGGCAGATTTATTTGTTAATCACAGAATCAATGTCACGGTCTCATGCACACATCTCATAGTGTAATATTACAATGTCAACAACACAACACACTCGCTGCCCATGATGCACCAATTCAATCCAAACAAACAGTTTCACATGAGCAATTCCTGCTGTCAAGATATGTACAAAGTGAGTTGGAAAAACCTGTAAATATCAGGGGATTAAAACAGATTTTTCAGCCAGGCTTGGAAAAGTCTTATTATATTATATTATATTATATTATATTTGGCAAAGGAACAGTGCAAAGGAACAGTGCAGTAAAGTTTAATAGCAAACAATCCACAAAATAAACAAACATCGGGTAGCCAGCGCAAACTAGGAAACACAGGACAGGAACAAGATATAGCGAAAAACAACAACTGACAACCCAACTAGAGAAGCACAAGGGTATAAATACACAAAGGGAAACAAGGTTAACAAGATAACAAGGGGGAGTGGCTAATAGGCAACACCTGGGGAAAGCTAATTAACAAGAAAGACTACAAAGAACTACAAATAATGGCACAGCACAGGAAATCACAAAAGTCCTCACACAAGACACAGGAACACAGGCTGGGATCATGACAATATTATATTATTATTACATCAATCATATATGTATATGATATGATGGTATAATATTTATAAAATTGTGATGGCTAGACGACTGGGTCAGAGCATCTCCAAAAATGGAGCTCTTGTGGGGTGTTCCCGGTCTGCAGTGGTCAGTATCTATCAAAAGTGGTCCAAGGAAGGAACAGCGGTGAACCGGCGACATGGTCATGGGCCGCGAAGGCTCATTGATGCACGTGGGGAGCAAAGGCTGGCCCGTGTGGTCCGATCTAACAGACAAGCTACTGTAGCTCAAATTGCTCTAGAAGTTAATGCTGATTCTGATAGAAAGGTGTCAGAATACACAGTGCATCACAGTTTATTGCGTATGGGGTTGCATAGCCACAGACCAGTCAGGGTGCCCATGCTGACCCCTGTCCACTGACGAAAACGCCAACAGTGGGCATGTAAGCATCAGAACTGGACCACGGAGCAATGAAAGAAGGTGGCCTGGTCTGATGAATCACGTGTTCTTTTACATCACATGGATGGCAGGACCCAAGGTTTCCCAGCAGAACATTGCCCCTCAGCAAAAAATTGCCCACCAGCTTGCTTTCTTCCCATAGTGTATCCTGGTGCCATGTGTTCCCCAGGTAAGCGACGCACAAGCACTCGGTCATCTATGTGATGTAAAAGAACACGTGATTCATCAGACCAGGCCACCTTCTTTCATTGCTCCATGGTCCAGTTCTGATGCTCACATGCCCACAGCTGGCGCTTTCTTCAGTTATTTTTGATGTTATTTTGACATGTACCACCTACCTAAGCATTGTTGCAGACCATGTACACCCTTTCATGGAAATGGTATTTCCTGGTGGCTGTGGCCTCTTTCAGCAGGATAATGCGCCCTGCCACAAAGCAAAAATGGTTAAGGAATGGTTTGAGGAGCACAACAATGAGTTTGAGGCGTTAACGTGGCCTCCAAATTCCCCTGATCTCAATCCAATGAAGCATCTGTGGGATGTGCTCAACAAACAAGTCCGATCCATGGAGGCCGCACCTCGCAACTTACAGGACATAATGGTTCTACTGCTAACATCTTGGTGCCAGATACCACAGCACACCTTCAGAGGTCTAGCGGAGTCCATGCCTCGATCGGACAGGGCTGTTTTGGCAGCAAAAGTGGGACCAACACAATATTAGGAAGGTGGTCATAATGTTATGCCTGATCAGTGATATATATATATATATATATATATATATATATATATATATATTTTTTTTTTTTTTTTTTTTTCAAGAAATTAATACTTTTATTCAGCAAGAACATTAAAATTATCAAAAGTGACAGTGAAGACATTTATAATGTTACAAAAAATATATATTTCAAATAAATGCTGTTATTTTAACCCATTCCATTCATCAGTGAATATTTATAAAAGTATTGTGGTCTCCACAGGGGAGGAAAAAAAAAAAAAAAAAATCAGCATATTGGAATGATTTCGGAAGGATCATGTGACACTCAAGAATTAGTTTTGCTCATCAGATAGATCAGGGCTTCTCAAACTATTTTAAACTAAGAGCCTCTTTCGTGACCCAAAGTCCTGTTGGCACACTTCAAAAAACACAAAATTAATTGAGAAACAAGACTATGTGAGATAAAGACTTTTTTTCTCACACCAGATTTAGTTAGGATCAGTGGCACAGTGAATGTATGTCTTACTGCAACGGATCAGATGAAAATGAACAAATGCAAAACCCCTCTGAACATCAGCAAAACTGATTAGGAGTTCTGTGTTTGTCTTGCATACTAACCTCTGTTCTCCCCTCCTGCCGCTTTCACTGGAGCAGTCAACCAGACAGGTAAGAGCATTAGAAGAGCTGTACCTGAGACACATGCAGTGGTCATGGCACAGTCGAGTGCACTGAACACCAGGACGCGTCTCGTTTCAATTCGATCAAAAGCGTATTTGCTTGACCTCTTGCAGTGTTGCTCTGACAGTCCAAGCACAGTTAATTTTGTCTTTAAGTATATTATGGGTTTTTTTTTTTATTATTATTATTTTTTTTCCAGGAAAAGGGCAGAGTCAGAGGCAAGGAAAGGCAGTCTGCCCAGTGGTAAAGAAATGCCTTCCCATCACCCCACCGACCCCGTAGAGTTACGCCGTCTGAACTTTCAGACTCCAGGTAAGTGCTGCTTAATACAAACACAAACCAAACACAAACCATAAACCAACTCCTCTAGTTTGAAACATAGTGTCCTAGGAAGCTTCAACAAAAGGTTTCGTTTCCTACTATTTTTCCTGGAATTGAAGTATAAAATAGAAAGTGAAGTATTATATATATATATATATATATATATTGGATCTTGAATCATGAGGAGCATGATAGTCCAGAGCAGTGCTTCCCAACCCTGGTACTCACAATTCAATTTTGGATGCCTCCCTTATCTGACGTGCTTATTTCAGGATTGAGTGTCTCTAACAATTAACAAGCTGATGAGTTGAATCAGATATTTTGATTAGTGAGACTAACGAAATGTGCAGTTTTGGGGAACTCCAGGATCAAGGTTGGGAACCACTGGTCTAAAACACATTAGCTCTGTTCCAAAACATAGTGAGCTGCCTACCTAGGCAGCATTTTGGATGATGTCACTGGTTCAGTCCAGACTTGAAAGCTGCTCAAAAGGCAGTAATGCATGTGTTTCACTAAAATTGCAGCATTGCATTTCACCAAAATGTATGGCAGCATTGCATTTCGCCTTTACAGAACGCATTGCAACAAGCTGAAAAAAATGTCATACATAAGAGAGAATACAAGGTCTGTTTTACCTGATATTTCTGTATTTCTTTGTCTCTAGCTTATCAGCAAGATAATATCTAATTGTGTGGTGCTGCATATGGAGAATACGTCAAATCAGTAGACAACAAAGGCAGCTCACTGTTTTTGGGAGCAGAGATACTGTCTCGGTTATGTTGGTGTCACATTGGTCAGCTTGTTGGCGCCTCAGTGTCATTCAGAAACACAGTCTTAAATGAGTCTGTGGACACAAACAGAGTAGAAAGGTCAAAGCTGTTCTCTTGTTTTGCTCAGCATATTAAAGGTGTAATGCGAGGGTCTGTTAGCCATATGGAGCCAAGAATAGAGAGCAGACATCTCAAGGAACTGGGCTGAGTGCTCACAAACGCACAGAACAGGTGGCTTTAGGACAGACAAAAGGGCAGGAAATCCCTCCGGACTCAGGAATTGCAGCTTTACAGCTGACCCAAGAACTCCTCGCAACACATTCATAGCAGCTCAGTTTACCTGAAGAGCAAGGCCTGTCGCTAACTGGAGCCAGCATAAGAAGACCTTGGAGATGTATATTCAATATAACCTCTGTTGGTGATTGCATATTCTGTTGGTGAAACAAGACACACATACACACACACACATGTAGGCGGGCCATTGTGCTTGAAATCAGTGGAGTGTGAACGAGTCGTAGAGGAATCTGGGAATTGTTGAGCGGGCTGCTCCCTCCTGACCTTGGTGAACAAGGTGAAGTGCACTCGGTTCTAAAGCGGCCAGCCGTGAAGACCTATAGATTTATTTTCTGAGGGGCAGAACAGCGGTGACAACAGTTGCTCCATTAGTTTCTCAGAGGAGAACCTGGTGCCAGCGAGACTAGCTCTAAACACACTGAACCGGAGTCCATCTGTCTGTCTGTCAGAAACAGCTGGACTGCAAGAGCAAGACAGATGGACTGGAGGGAAACAGTTCACCTTTCGGGTAAAAAAAGCTTAGACCAGCATTTGCTGGTGTTAGCTTGCTACCAAGCTTTTTTCCTCTAGTCAGGCTGGTCTTTTTTGATGGTTTTAAAGGGGCTTGGGAAATCAACCAGCCAACCCCAAAAACTCAGTTACCAACACAATTCATAACAGCTCACAAGGAATGTTTACTAATTTTCTTCAATAGGATTTCCTCAATCCAATTATAAATGGATTATTTGGGTGCATGTAAGCATAGCTAGTGAGTTTATTCTGAGGATTGTCATTTTTTGCTAACCAAAACCCTTATAAGCTCTATTGGTTATTGTATATTCTGTTGGGGAATCAAAGCACACATGTGGACTTTCCATCATGTTTGAAAGCACATAAGCATGACTGATGAATGCGGGAAGTGTTGCAAGGTCAACACGACTGTTGATCTTGATGTACATCTGTTAGGGTCAGCCTGTGTTTAGCTGGTCTTTGATTTAGGACCATTCAGTGCTTTTGGGCTCATCAACAGGGTAGTCTGGGAGACTAGCTAAAGCGAGACCAGTCAACCACCTCAAGCTGGTTCAAGCGTGCCAGATAAAAAGTTGTTGAGGATCCAAAATCATTAACTTGATTCCCATCCATGTACCGCAGCCGGTGTTTAGTCTGATATTCATCTACAACACAAACATGGCAGGACTCATACAGTATTCACGTGCCTGGTTTGCATTGCAACATGGTTTCAAGAGCGATGTTCCATGCACTCAATCCTCTCAGCAGCTCTTTATTAGTGGACTCATGCACCTCTTTCGCAAACAGCCTCTTAGAGAAGGTTTGCATCCTCCATTTTCCCTTCAGGCAGCCTAACGCAGGCTCTCGACAGCTGAAGATCCCTCTCTTCAGTGAGAACGGCCTCTGCATTAGCCCTCCTCTCTTCAAACCCTTGATGCCATCGTGCGGTCACCCCCCTCCCCCCCATCTCAATTTTCATCTTGAGGGTGCTTGATGTCGCTCCGACGCGTTTCTCCGAATGGCAGTTTCATTGTCACCGCGGCTGGTAATGGGTCTTGAGAGGCGGTGGATGGCAGCTCTCTCCTGCTGCCTCCATTAGCTAATGCCCTCTTCTATCAGCCCAGAGATGAAAGAACCGCAGCGCCACGTCCAAGCGTACGGACTCTTTTTCTGTGGCACGCAGGCTGTTGTTATGCAAACCGGTTATCAGAGAGCAGCTTCTGCTCCTCGACTATTCAAAAGCATCCTCTGCAGTGCAAACACAAACTCTTTCTCTCACTGACATGCGCCTTCGTTACTGAAGAGAACAACAAACATGCGCATGATAAACGTGCACGCCATCTTCTTTCTCCTTGTTACATTTGTTTGTTTGTTTTGACATTTGTTTTTTTTTTCTTTTTCTTGGTTTCTCTTCCGAACTTGTTATCCTCATTTCCGCATGCTTGTCGTATGTTAGCCATTGGCATGCGTGAATTTGTTTTTACTAACAAACAAACTTAGAGATAAAGTTGAAGCGTTGTTTGCAAACTGTCTATTGTCATTTCAGACTGTGTTTCTACTGCCTCTTTTTAGTTCTGATAGTGACCGATCACCACATTTGCTTGTTTTAACGTCAGCTAGTATGATTTATCCCCGTCCCCTTTTCCTTTGCAGGTTCAGCCACATCGGTTTACCCCAGTAACCTCCATTTGTCAAGTTAGTCGTTCTTGTTTCTACATATGCCACTGTGTCTGTTCATTTCCTTCAATTGCTCTCTTGATTGTCTCATTTATTTATGCGTTCATCACCTCACACCGCTTTGCCTCAGGCCAGCGCAGGAGGCGGGGTTTGATATGTCGCATCCTTTAGACTCATGGCCGGCTTAAACTTTAATATCCAGCCCCTAATGTTCTTCTCTATTTCATCTTTCCACCATGTTAACGTTTGCGGACGAATAACATTCTTCTCTTCATTAGGAATGCTCTGTGCGCCTTTTGTGTCCATTTTCTTCAAGCATGTGGCTGCTTCGTCCAATCATACAGGCCAAATAAAAACCTCACATTCTCCATCCTCTATAACGCTCATCTCTCGGTGTGCGCTTAGATTCGCTAGCACTTACATCAGGACTCTTTGTTTGTCTTCTGTCTGCAGGGATGGCCAGTCACCCTCCCATTCCGGTCATGGAGCTGGCTGATCATATCGAGCGTCTGAAAGCAAACGACAACTTGAAGTTTTCACAGGAATATGAGGTAATCATCATCTTTTGTATTACTTTCTACAGGGAAAAAAAAGCTGTTTTTGTTTTCAACCTTTTTGACTCCAAGGCCGCTCATTGTCAAAGACAATATTTCTGGTATCCTCTGCTGTAATGGTAAAGTTTTCAAACTTTTCTTTATTTACAGGAGCTACACTATTAAAAATAAAGCTTCATTATTTATTTATTTATTTATTTGTTTGTTTGTTTGCAGTGATGACAAAGAAGAACCATTTTTGGTTCCCCAAAGAACCTTTCAGTGAACAGTTTTAATAATCTAAAGAACTTTTCCCATTTTTAAGAACCTTTTGTGCAATGGAAAGGATACATGGATGTTAAAGGTTCTTCATGAAACCATTGTTGCCAATAAAAAACTTTTATTTTTAAGACTGTAGGAGTGGTAATATATTAAAATAATAAATAAAATATGTATATATTTTTTTAGATAAAAGTTGCAATAGTTTCTCATTTTATTACCAACTAATTTACATGACTTTTCTAATCCTTTGTGATTACAGTTTATATATATATATATATATATATATATATATATATATACACTACTACTATGGAAGTCAATGGCTACCATCAACTGGCTACCAACATTTTTTTGTGAACTATCCCTTTAAGTTAAAATAAGAAATATGATGCAAGTTTACATCTTAATATTTATCTGTTTTATCTCATTTTCAATCTTGTTTTGACTTATTTTAAACCATTTAAGCCATCTTGTGGCCGCCATGGAGGTGTGGTGAGGCCCACTAGTTGAGAACCACTGGATAAAAAGCTTCTGTTTAACACTTTTCTAATGGTAATGAAAATGATATTATCAGCATAATTTGAAAATACATGAACATTAATTTGAGAATGTATAGTTTTATTAACAGAAGCAACTACATGAACGAAAACAGATAATCATGTTCTCGAGCATGATTTTGTTTGTTTTGCAGTATTAAAATCTTTAAAAAAAAAAAAAATTTATTCTAATCCCAGCTTTATTTGAGATCATTTGAAATGTTAAAATGCTTCAGAACAACAAATTGAATGATTTTCAACGTTATTACTGGTAGTTTTAAGGTCAAGCATTTCTATCACTGTTACTCACACTGATTTGATAAGAAACACCCTAGCAACGCTCTGGCAAGCGTTCCTGCGCACCATGTGTGTGCAGGTGTAGCATTCAGATGGACCACCACTATTCGGTTTTGACCTGATGAACGTTCAGCGCTCACAAACGCGATCGTATCGGTCACACTCACAGCTCCCCGCCAACCACAATGAAACATTTCCCGTATCTCCCGCCGCCTATCAGCCTTCATTTAACGTGCCAGCATAGGAAAGGTCAGGTAGGATGTTTCTCGGTGTAATCTTGTTATCTAGTTGGGAGAGACATGTCATTGAGATCACAGGGCCAAAACATTATACTCTGTTTTGTTTCCCGATGGGTTGTTATTTGAGTAGAGCAGGGCTGTGAGAGCAAGGGTTCGTCACTCTTTTCAGGCCCCCTCAGTCTGCGGTTACTGAGCATGAGGTCAGACGTGGAGCTCCGCCAAGACGACTGCCAGAGCTGAGCTAAAACACACGGGATTGTCATTCTGGGGTGGTTTTGCATGGGCACGGAAAGTAATTTCAGCAGCACAATGAAGCGGGCAAGTTCACTAGCAATGTTTCAAAAGATCTGGGCAGAATGACGCGGCTTAACTGAAGATTTGTCATCTTTAGTGACGCTTTATGGTGCAGCGCGGCGACTCGCCCTGGCAGAAAAATAGCACCACTGTCAATTTACGGTTTTTCATATTGGGCCCCGTTTGCTTATTGTAGAGGTTACACAAACAAGCGTGAGCACTTTACTGCTAAAACAGCAGCGTTCTTCTCTTCTCTCAACAGCCAAACTCAGACTGCGAATGTGAAATATCTGCTTTGGCTATTGACAATTTCAGAGCGTTTATCGTTTTGCTATTTTGGAGTGTAATTTGTCCAAGTGGGGCTGCGATTTGTTTGCAGTCGTCTGCTCTCGTTTGAAAGGGCACATCAGTGGACAAAAGCGCCGTTTGAAAGGGAGCACATCTCTGTGTGATCCTTTAAAATCTATTCAAGGCATGAAGACATTACTTTCCCCTCTACGCTTACGGGACCAATTTTCATTCATTCAACGCTCCTCTGAAAACTGTAATTTGAAATTTGTCAACGCGGAGAGCTGGCTCGCAGGCAGATGCGTATCATCTTTTCATTTTCAAAAGACACTGCGGAGACTGAATAATTTCATTATTAAAGTAAATGGGAAAAAATTGCAAACTGCACATAAGACTGACGCTGAGGTCATATTGTGCACAAAAGCTCTTTCACTGGCAGACTCATCCCGCGTTCTCCAGGGCTTTCATGCCGACACCTGTTTTTAATGCTCAGTGCTGAAACCTTCAATCGTGTGACTTCCTGACGAAATGTATAGAGGAGCATCACTGCAGAAAGATTTATATGTGGAGATGGACTGCAGTGTGTAAACTATTCATTCATTCATCCATTCATTCATTTGGTCCTTTGTTCAATCCTATATATTTTTTGTCATTTCATTTATTCATTTTTTTCGATAATGAATTAATTTGCCTGTAAATGGATTATATATTCTTTCTTTCTTTCTTTCTGTGCATTAATTTATTAATGTATTCATTCATTTGTCCATTCATGCATTTGTTGAATTAATTTGTACATTGATTCATTAATCTGTTCATTCATTCATTCATTCATTCATTCATTTGGTCCTTGTTCATTTATATATATTTTTTGTCATTTCATTTCATAATTTAATTAATTCGCTAGTAAATGGATTATATATATATATATATATATATTTTTTTTTATATATATATATATATATATATTCTTTCTTTCTTTTTGTTCAATATTAATTTGTTCACTAATAATGAATTTCATTCATTCATTCATTCTCTTTTCAGTTCATTTCCTCCATTCATTTATTCATCACTTCAATTTATTTACCCATATGTGGATTATATATGCTTTCATACATCTATTTAACTTGTTAAAATTCTGTTAAATTATTAATTTAACTTGTTAGACATTTGTCATAACTGTTTTCATTAATTATTTAGAATTATTTCATTCAAATAGATATATGCATTCATTCGTTTGTGCATTAAAGGTGCAATAGGACAGTTTTGTAGAGGCTAGCAATAGTGAGCTAGCTTTCAAATCATAACATCCCACCCTCCCTTCAGAGCGTCTCCAAAGCCACGCATCCTCCAAAACACATGAACACACACACAGCTGCTCTCGGCAAAGCGTCACAAGAGACGGCGTTAAACTACCTCATATCTCAAAGAACATAACATTACGACAATAATGAATGTAAACAACTTAGAGAGCTTGTACCTGACTGCTGCAGATTCATTTCGGTGTTGATACTGTTGACATGGAAATGCATAATTCCGAGTCTGAGGACGTGAACAGCTCCGGTTAGAACGTCACGGGTTGCCACCTCTTAATTATGGTAGTTATGGTGTAAACGCAGCATAAGCTTGTTGTTTTAGAAGAATCGTAAAAGGTGGCTGCTGTTTGTTTGTGGTTCTCCGTGACTGTCTGTACTACGCATAGCATGAAACGCACTGAGGACGCAAGTCTGCGTGAACAGGGTGCGTGAGGGTATGTAAAAACTTACATTGAGGCAAATAGGACATCGTATTATTTCATTCAGACCGAAAATAATGATTGGATGAACATTTTATGGACCTATGCCTTCCACAGATGATATATATATATAAATACATTTAGACCGTTTAACATAGTGCTATCAGGATATGAGGAGTCTTTCAACCAGTATATCAAAAAATGTATCTGTAGAGAATCACCTTTTGCACCTTTATTCCTTCATTTCTGTATAGAATTGTCCATTTGTTACTCAATTGATGCATTTGTTCATTTGTTTAACCATTCATTCTTTTGTTCATTCATTCATTAATGTGTACTGATGTCTTTTGCAATGACAGTCTCAATAATTCATTGGTCATTTATATATTGTAGGACAGAAAAAGCTTGTGATAAAGCATTTTCCCACGTTTCACCGCCCAGCACCAGCGTTTATTTTTGTTATATGACGTTCTTGTTATATGACGTGTTACAGTCGCCGCTCTATTTTTATAGACACTGAATGCTGATCATAACCGTGTGGGTCAGGATGCGTCTTTCTATTTCAGATAGATATTTTTGGTCGTGAGGCACTAAGAGTATGTTGTGTCCGAGCCAACAGTTAGCATACGTGGGGTGCAAATGAAATGCATCTGTGTGACTTTGTTTTGCTCTGATGAGTAATGTGTGCTCATTAATTAATCTGTTTTCCTCATTTTTTCCTTAGTCAATTGATCCTGGTCAGCAGTTCACATGGGAACATTCAAACCTGGAGGTGAATAAACCAAAGAACAGATACGCTAACGTCATCGCCTACGATCACTCCAGGGTCCTGCTCTCCGCCATCGATGGTACGATCTTCTCTTCTCATTAGTTTTTGATCATCGTACCATTTCAGAATTATTCATGCTCTTGTTTTGGTCAAATCAATGAACAAATTCAACAATTAATGCACGAAACTATAAATAACTATAAATAAAAATAATTAACGAAAAAGTTATGACAAATGTCTTACAAATTAACAAATAGATTAATGAATAAATGTACAAATTATATGTCTGAACAAGCAAAATAAACCGATTTTAATAATAAATTTAATAAACTTAATTCAAGATATATACAGTATATAACCCAAGTCTTTATATTTTATGCTGTTGCTTTTTTTTAAGGATGTTCAAATCATTTTTATTGGAAACAAGACAAAAGTACTGATTAAGAAACTAATTTTGCAGTGTCTACAGCAGCATTACACATTCATATTCAATGTTTTCTCCTCGTAAAAAAAAAAAAAAAAAAATCATTCCCAAAATAAAACATCTAATTTCCCTCCAAACTGTGTCAAATAACATATTCAACCAGCAAACAATGAAACAAATAAATACCCATCTGCCGTGTCCAGCCCTGATAAATGCGCCTGCTTTGTGTTTCACAATGAGAAATGAAACAGTGTGATGAACTGCTGCAGAAAATCCACATCAAACTCAGACCCGCTTCATTCACACACCACAAACACTGATGGAGCTGCTTCTCCACCGGCCTGCTCACATTCAGTCTGAGACAAGACAATCTGAGACACACGATGGAGAAATAATGGCTGTGTTCTTAAATCTAGTAAGCTCTCTTGATGTTTACTGCATATGTAGGGAGTTACAGTGTAAGGCAGCATCCTAATGCTAACGGAGCATCATTGACTCAACTTACAGTTGATTCCAATGGAGTATGGCAATAGCATGATACTGTAATAAGCTACAAGAAATCACTTTCTTAATTAGTATTGTTGCCATTTTCCTTTAATCAGTGTTGTTTTAGTATTCTTTATATACTATTATAGTATTTATTAATATTTTAATTATAATATTTAGCATTTATTTTCATTTTTTCGGTTTTAATTTTAATTTTAGTTATTAATATTGTTAGTACACACACGTGCGCGCCCACACACGTTTGGTTCGCTATCTTTGTGGGGACATTCCATAGGCGTAATGGTTTTTATACTGTACAAACTGTACATTCTATCCCCCTACACTACCCCTACCCCTAAACCTACCATCACAGAAAACATTCTGCATTTTTACGTTTTTAATAAAATAAAATTGTTTAGTATGTTTTTAAAGCTATTTTAAATACGAGGACTCATGAAATGTCCTCATATTTCATGTTTACGTCGTAATACCAGTGTAGTACCCATGCCATTATACAAATTTGTGTCCTCATAAATCACAAAAACGCACACACACACACACACACACACACACATATATATATATAAATATATATATAGATATGCACACACATATCTGTTCATTACTAATTTTTGATATCTATGTGTCATTTTGGCCTCTTTTGTCTCCAACAGAAGGAAGGAAATGCAGGATTAATTGTCTTTCTATCCTGTCAGTCACAGAATGAACGAGAAAATGAAAAACATGGAGTTTTTAATTTATTTAATTCCTAGTGAAATAATTCACATGGAAGAGAGACAGACAGACAGAGAGAGGGAGAGACAGCGAGTGAGAGGAGGCGTAGGGCGGACGAGGGAACGCTGGGATGAGTTTTATCTCTCCGCTGCATGTGTGAGCTGAGCTGGAGCTGCAGCATTGACACGCTGTCAGCCCTTTAACAGCAGAAATCAAGCCTTGCTCTGTTTTCTTCAGATTTCTCACACTTTTTTACTTAGATTCAATTTATTGCACTGTTTTATTTTTTTCTAATGGAAAATGAAGGTCTGCTCATCAGAAATCACACAGTATATATGGAAACGAAGATTTGGGACCATTTTGCGGAAGCTTCCCATCTGAAGTTTGACAATCTCACTGATCTGTCATGTGCAACATTATCATGAAACTGTTTTGTTTTTAAATGATTTTCTTTTGATAACTAAATGTATGACAAAAAGTCAACATGTCTCTAAATGAAAGTCAGTCTGAGCGACCCTCATCTAGAGCATCTTTTTTTACAGGTGAATAGATATGAATTACAACTAATAAATATCACCATACTTACAGTTGATTAATCACAGTACATTAAGACAATTGTTCTGTATTACAAGTTTTCTGAAAATGCTATTCTGAAATTTGTAAACGAGACACTATCTACTTGCACTAATTTGCATGCATTTCCAGAACAGAAATCTGAAAACCAGGTTCAAAATGATTTGATTGTTTGATTTTGTTAACATATTAAAGTTTGGTGTATGTAAGTGCTGCTGAGGTGGAGAAAAAACTAATAGACTTTAAAGATATGTATTTGTAAATGAAAACTACAGATGCAAACATATAAAGTGCAATAAAATAAACACTTAAATGTGTATTTTAGATTTTTTTTTTTTTTTTTTTTTATTTATTTATTTTTTTCCAATAGTTAGAAAGAAGACGTGTTATGGAAGCAAAATAGACCAAAATCTCAAAATCGACCAGTGCATGAAAAAACAATGGTTTTGTTTTAAAGCTAGACTGAAGCAGAATACTTTAGCACCCAAGTAGCCATGTCCTAAAAACACATTGTTCCGTAGTCGTCTTGTTTTCACTGTGTTCTGTATGTTGTGTTGTTTTGGCAGGTATTCCAGGGAGTGATTACATCAACGCAAACTACATTGACGGTTACCGCAAACAGAACGCCTACATCGCAACTCAAGGTGCGCTGCCGGAGACCTTCGGCGATTTTTGGCGTATGATCTGGGAGCAGCGGAGTGCAAATATCGTCATGATGACCAAACTGGAGGAAAGATCCAGGGTATGATTTGCTGTGACATCACTACTCATCTGTTGATTTGATTGGCTTACACCATTGTCTGTTCACGCCCGACGCGATGTGACAAATCAATCAGAAGAGCACATGGGCGGAGTCTCTCTGCAAGCGTACTGCTGTCTCACAATGAAACTGATAAGCGTATAAATGAATGACATTTTAACATTATTTACAGTACATACTCACATACGACAATCTTTGTCACGTGTTTGTCGCTGTCAGACTGTGTCCAGTTAATCAATACTGGATTCCGTTTCAATATGCAGTACTGTTTTTTTTTTTTTTTAATTAATGATTAATTGCTTATTTTTTGAACCAACAACAGTAAAACAGTTTAATTAATAATAATTATTTTTATAAATGGAACTTGTCATGAATGTTGTACAATGTGTTGTCCTATGATTTATTTATTTATTTATTTATTTATTGAGAACTATTATAAATGTTTGATAAACTATTATCTCACATAAAATAAACCTAGATTAAAGTTCTCAATTAACAATTTAAAATGATACAACAAAGCCGTTGTATTGGAGTAAAGAAATATTAATTATTAACTAATATTAATTACCAAAAACATTTAACTATACGTTTTTTATGGGAAATAAATTAACAAATTAAGTACTTTATAGTGTTTTTTTTTTTCTTTTCTATTTAATACTGATATTTATTTAAGATTTATTGGCAAATAAGTGACAATCACACAAACCAGGGTGTTAAACAATATGTCTTAAACTTTGGTAGCAGGGTTGGAAAAATTGTAAACATCATATTAATAGAAATTAAATGGCTTGAGTAATATTTTGTTTCTCCTCCTGATGTTTTTCTGATGGTAAAGCATCTTTTTTTTTTTTTACTGACTGTTTGTTCTGGCCCTATTTCGTACCCTATTTGTGAAAAGCACACAGCTATAACAGTATTATTTTTAACAAATTACGTTAATTAATGGCAAAATGAGCTGTTTTCAAACAGAGGTTTAAAAGCTTTTGTCGTTTTTGTCAAACTGATTGCTGGTCTAATTAATATTTCAATCCATGTCATCCACAATTTTTGCAGATTTTACCCACATTTAATTTCATCTTTTCCTCATTTGCAGCACTGATGTGTGTGTGTGTGTGTGTGTGTGTGTGTGTGTGTGTGTTTTCTCAGATTCCTTCTAATTTCTTCTCTAAGGCAAGACACGGAGCATCATGTCGTCTTCAGCTGCCATTATGAGTTGCAGAATTTCAATTCATGCTTTGATTTTCTTGCATTTATTCTATGTGATGTGAATTTTCCTTTGCATGAATCCATAGACTGACGCTTCTGCTCTGTCTTGCTGGTCTAATCTTTAAAGATGGACTGGAGGGTAACATAAAGCAGCTCTCCTGCGCTCTTTGTGTGGCTGTAATGTGCAGCCTCTCATGGTTTCGGTCATGTGGTCATCTGGAACGTGTCGATGCATTTTAATAAGCTCAGCATCAAGATATTCACAGCTAAACAATGTCCTAACGAATATGTTATCAGCACAATATAATCATTCAGGATCCTGCTCTTGTTTGCATTTAGACGGATCTGCATTGAACACGCGATGCACGTCGATTTTCTTCTTGTAACCGTGTTTTCCGTCTTTTTTATTCTTTTCCTCCTGACAGGGTGGCTGCTATACAGTAATGCGACGCTATTTTATAGCGACTCACAATGCAACCAACATCTATAATGGTAATAAGGGCCCAGCTTTAATGTGATTGCGACGGAGCGCTTGAGATAGTAATTATAGCGTCTGTCAGGCTCTTGGAAAACCTGCTCATGTGTTGAGAAATCCGCTTGTCAGCAGGAAATGGGAATCGTGTTGCTCGCTGCAGTTATTCTCTTGCTTTAAATGAACATGATGCAGGTTTGATGGAGATGTGTGTGTGTGTTTTTGCAGGTGAAGTGTGACCAGTACTGGCCAAACAGAGGGACGGAGACGTACGGACTCATTCAGGTCACACTGCTAGACACGGTCGAGTTGGCGACGTACTGCGTTCGAACATTTGCACTTTACAAGGTATGTGAGTGTTTCAGGGATCGTTCACCCAAAACTGAAATATTTCAACTGTGCTGTGAGTGTTTTACTTTTGAATTTAGAACGGATCCAGCGAGAAGCGTGAGGTGCGGCAGTTCCAGTTCACGGCGTGGCCGGATCACGGCGTCCCGGAACATCCCACGCCGTTCCTGGCCTTCCTGCGCAGGGTCAAATCCTGCAACCCACCAGACGCTGGACCAATGGTGGTGCATTGCAGGTCTGTAAAGATCTTTTTCATTGTTTTTACATTATTATTATTATTATTATTATTATTAAGTGTTTTATTTATATTATTAATAACACAATGAAATTCATGTGAAAATCATGAAACTCCAGCAATGAACGTAATATGCATTATATGTTGTTGGTAATATGTAAATATTTTATTGTTCACCGTTCAAAAATTTGGGATCTTTTTTTTTTTAAATTGAATACTTGTTTTTTTAGCAAGGATGCATTAAATTGATTAGAAGTGACAGTAAAGGTATGTATAATGTTACAAAAGATTTATATTTCAAATAAATGTTGTTATTTTCAACTTTCTATTCATCAAAGAATGTTGAAAAAATGCATCAAATTTTCCACAAAAATATTAAGCAACAAAAACTCTTTTCGAAATTGATAATAGTAAAAAGTTTTATTAATAATAGAGTAAGAAAAATAAATAGTAATTGGGCATATTAAAATCAGCATATTGGAATGATTTCTGAAGGATCATGCGACTTATGACTTGAGTAATGTTGATACAAATTCAGCTTTGTATCACAGAAATAAATTACATTTTAAAATACATTCACATAGAAAACAGTTATTTTAAATTGTAGTAATATTTAACTGTTTTTACTGTATTTTTGATCAAATAAATGCAGCCTTGATAAGTAGAAGAGACTTTTTTTTTCTTTTCTTTTTTTTTTTTTTGGCCGCTATTTATCTGCTAAGCTTTTAGTTTTATGTAAAACATTGAATAACTCAAGCAAACATTAGGCCTATCTTACAAAAGTTAGCGTATGTCTCACAGGTGGTGTAACCCATATTAATGCACTGATATCTGAAGTAGAACTAGAAAAAAAATAAATTGTATTGGTCAGTCCCGTTCTTGGTCTCAAGTTTTAAACACACACTTTGCCTGTGTGTCTCTGTACAAAGAAACATGATTTTGGTGCATGGCACAACATGAGGCACTCTTGCATTTATGGAAAACCCAGATATGAAACCATCTGTTAAATTCCCCTCTAAGCAAAAGCGGCACAAAAACATCAGGCAGCGAGAGGCATGCAAAAAAAGCAAGCCACGAGCTTCCATCGGAAAAACTGCCAGATAGAAAACAAGGATTAGTAAACCCTTAAAAATAACACATACGGCAGTTAATTAGAGCTCCCAGCGGAGCGCTTGAAATTGAAAAAATCCTTATTTCCCCTCTTTTCTCTGGCTGGCTTGCGTGCTGAATACAGGAATTAATATCATTCATTGGGATGGAGACTTTGAATTCCTTTCGGCTCAGATCAGATAACAGCTCGACAGCGAGACGTTAATCCTTTCTAAAACACCGTCCCCCTCCGCGAGCTCTCGCCTGACCATTAAAAAACCTCATTCTTTCATTTCGTGGCTAGTGTCAGAAAGTTGACGCATCCTTCGGGAAGAGCAGAGAAAGTTTTAAGCTTTGCATGTGACGCTAACGTGTGGGCAGGAGATTATATGTGCTGTTTGTCAGGCAAAACAAAAGCTCTTGTGGGTAATTAACTGCACTGGAGGCATTTATCGCTGTTAAACGATTTGCCCGGCACAGGATGAAAATTCAGATTGCATATGCTTACAATGCTTTCGTGAAATTTGGCGAATCGATGCTGATAGCCATGCGTGTCCTCTCGCTGTGGCCAGTGTTAGCTGTAAAGAGGGCGTTTACCGCCGTGACCTGTAACCCACGGGTCACCGCAGACACGCAGCCAGTCAGCCGTTATTGCAACAAAAGAGAAAGTCCATTCAATCGCATGATTGAATGTCAGAGGTCACTGACCAAGAGACGGACGTAGGGTTTGTGAGGGGTAAATCAGACACAGTGCTGATTTCTAAAGTATGTTTGAGTGAATCTCGTGAAACCTGTCAAGAACACACCCTCATCAAATTTCACCACGGAAAATGAAGCCTTGCTAAAATCAGTGGATATTTCAGGGCAGTTTTATTTTTAAGTTTCTTTAGTTTATTTAAAAGGTTTCTATGATGCTACTATGCCTTTAAATTTCTTTAGTGTGTAATTGTTGTTTGAGCAGGAAAAAGATCTGAAATGTTACAAAGCACAAAGGGGGGTAATTCTCTATATTAGTAAGCACTGTTTCTGAACTCCCTGAATCGCCTCGAATGTAGCCTTGAGTTTTCGTCCGGGAATGAACATGTAACTATATTCCTCATTTAAGTAATTCCCACCCAAGGCATATGCAAAATAAAGAGGCGAGGCCTGGTTTTAGTTGTTTTAGTCATAGTGGTCGACTGATTGATATCTTAGAGAACACGGTGGGTGATGGCTGATATATGTATATAAATATAGATAGGCTATATAAATTAAAAATAAATATTTTGAAAATGAATAAAAAATAAGTCTGTAAAATAATCAGACTTATACTTTATATGGCAACTGCTTGATTCTGTAATCCCATTACAGTATTTTTCACAATAAGTAAACACTGTGGTGCGCACTGGGAATCATAATTTTTCAATTAAAGACAAGGTAACACTAATTTTACATACAGCACAAAGTGAAAATGACATGAATATGACAGTGGGAAACTGGATATAGCGCAGCATAGTTTGAAATCAAGGGTTTAAAGTTTGTCAATCGTGTGTGACCAGTAACAGCCGATCTCTCCTCCTGTCCATACGGACTGACGGTTATGCACACAGTACATATTGATATACAAATGATATCCTTTAAATTTGCATTTGCTCAATGCTGATGGTAAATAAGAAAGTATTATAGTGTTTGCCTTTTTTATTACTAATAATATAAAAGCAAACACTGTAATAGTTTTTTTTTTTATTATTATTATTATTCCATTTACTTTCTTTGTTTAACAGTTCTATGTAATAACAGATTAGAAAGAACTGTTAAACAGATACCATAAACTAATGAAGACTGGGAGTGATGTGTGCTCAAGCGCTGACATTCTCAGCACTGTCAAAATAAAAGTTGTATTTCCGACACACCGGCCAAACAAACTTACCAAATATCGGCCAATATATTAGCCTTGGCGATATATCGATTGACCAGTAGTTAGTAGTGTGTTGAAACTCTCTCTCTCTCTCTCTCTCTCTCTCTCTCTCTCTCTCTCTCTCTCTCTCTCTCTCTCTCTCTCTCTCTCTCTCTCTCTCTCTCTCTCTCTCTCTCTCTCTCTCTCTCTCTCTCTCTCTCTCTCTCACTCACACACACACACACACACACAAAAGACTGACAGAAGAGCACATGGCAGACAAACATGCTCTTCCGCCATGTGCCCAAACAGAAAACAAGACACAACACAGACAGAAGTCCACGGAGCATTGATGTCAGGACCCCGACACTAAAACTGAACCAAGACTAGACCAAAGTGTCAGCATCCAGACACCATGCCCCGAACACTCAAGACACAGACATACTGTAAGAACGCACGGCCCAGAGAACAACCCCAAAGCCATACACTCACACAAACACGACAAGACCCTGACAACTGGCTACAACGTTTTTGAACATTATTGCCCTTTTTGACAACCTTAAAACCTGCTATTTACTGAGAGGAAACTTGTGAAACCCCCTTGTGTGACAACTAGCCCTTGTATCAGATTTTTTTTTTTTTCTTGGTAATTTACTGAATAATATATTTTACTCACAATTTCTGCCCAATAAAATATTTTACAGCTTGACATAACTAGAAAAACGTGTATATTTGTTATAAAAATGCTCATGGAGTTTTCGATTTTATTAGAAATCACACTTAGAATTAGACTACCTCATATCAGGTTTCCTAAGGCTCCTGGTTCTTAAAAGAATATTAAATTAGGGGGTGAATTAAAATAAGAAATGTCATGTTTTTTTTTTTTTATTTGCTTTGTCTTATTTTAATGCTTGTTTTGTCTTGTGAATGATTTGGACAGCAGCTCAATGATTCATACATCCAGTGCTCGGCACATGTAGCATACAAGAGAAGCATAAAAATAAACACAAATATTTGGTAAAACAGTCCGTTTTAATTAGATTTGAACTATATTGATACTTTTTTTTAGCATTGATTGCATATTAAGTATATTTATGTAGTATATTTATGCTTGTCCATCTTCACCCTGTGGTTTCCCCCACATCCAAAGACAGTTGTCTATTGGAGACACTAAATTGTCTGTAAGGACAAGTGGATGGGTTTAGGCTTGTTGCAATGCATTCTGGGTTTGTCTTATCTGCTAATGTTACATGTGATGCTGCTTTGGAATTTAGCCAAAAAGAGCTGAAATAATAAGAAATAAGAATCCTGAATCAGACTTTGTGAATAGTCTTCTTGTCAGGAGCTCCTCAAAATGGCTTTTGGAAACTTTATGTATGTATTAATGAAAGTTCCCTGTGTGTTATTCTAGCTAAAATGTGTCGTTGCTTAAGATTTCTTACTGTGCTCACGTCTTCATGCAGGAAGAGCACTAATATGAGCATATGTAGTCTTTAATGAAGGGCTCTGATCTCAGGTGTTGGTGGTTGACGTCAACTACGGTGCTTCAGGAAGTTAGCAAAGCTTTGGCCTCTTCAAAGTGATGGAAAGAGGAAAGTAGATGGAGGCTTTTAGAGTCTGTAGATGGAGGTTAGAGAGGGTGAGAGGCTAAATGGAGGGCTTGTTTTCCTCTGATAGCGAGCACAGGTGTACGGCAATCAAACCGAGTCAAGAACGGCTTCATCCACTCGGCAGAATCTCTGCCATTAAATACTGTTTGACTGCGGCAAATGTTTTACATTTATGACAGAAATATAGTGCAGCTTTGGCATGTCACTCACTGACTATGCTTACATGTGCACCAATAATGTGATTATTTCCAATAATCAGAGTAAGGACTTAATCGCAGTAAGATGTTGGCAAACCTCTTCACTCCCGTTTACATGCAATTTTCATTACTCTGATGAATCACTAAGAATTGTGGTTATTTTTATTGCGTATTTCACATAACGCCAATGCACAACACAAATGATGAACTCACATATAGTTTGTGCATTACTGGCCACTGTTTTAACCTACTTGCATCAAATGCAGAACACATTTCTATGGATGTATTGGATTTTTTTGTTGAGGCACCTAAAAAGTCGACAATGTTTTCAACCATCAATATACTACATTATATCCATGTTGTGAAATGCTGTCAACTCGAACTCAAATTCAGCATGCGCCACATTTTACTACAATTATATTGCCTAAATCTCATTATAATTTCATTATGAGGGTGCATGTAGATGTAGTCATTGTCAACGAAACCAATCATACCCCTTTTCCACTAGAATGGTTTGAGTTCTGGAGCCTGAGCCTGTTCTTGGCCATGCAAACTGGAGCCGCGTGTTTCCACAGACTTGAGGAATGAATGCTGCTACATGTTGTTTACCTGACTATAGCCAGTCTAAAACCAAAGAGTGCACGTTCGGTGTTTGTGCAGGCAGTGCGACACTTCTGTTTTGCTGTTCACAGTCCCAGGAGTGATTCTAGTATACCGGTGTTGTGCCGAATTTCGACTCCATGCCAAATTATTACCCCCTCGTTGAAGTCACTACCTGATTGCCTAATCCTAACCCCTCCCCCACTCTTAACCCTAAACCTACCAATACTAGAGGGGTAATAATTTGGCTGGGGTCAGAATTTCGGCACAAAACTGGCAGCTCGTATACACTCCGGATACTCTCATATGTCCTTTTTGGAGATACATTAAAACTGAAACCGTTGATTCGCTCGCTCTCTCTCACACTGGGTCTCTCTCGTGCGCACAGTTTTATATATTTAGATATAGAGAGCAATGCAGTGCAATGTTATTACATTGCTCATGAGACCGCCATAGACAGCCCCCCGCTCCCCTTTCTCCGTTCGAGACCAGAGTTGAACTGGTCTATCTGGCCAGTTCAGGTTTGAGAACGGACACAGGCCGGGAACCCGCACCAGAACCATGCCGGTGGAAAAGGGGTATCAAAGTACCTGAACACAAACTACACAAAACACAAAACCTCTGTCCTCTTGTTTTTCATCCATTTCGACTGACAGTGCCGGTGTGGGTCGGACTGGCTGCTTCATCGTCATCGATGCCATGCTGGAGCGAATTAAACATGAGAAGACAGTGGACATCTACGGTCACGTGACACTCATGCGTGCACAGAGGAACTACATGGTTCAGACGGAAGACCAGTACGTCTTTATTCACGACGCACTCCAGGAGGCCGTCACTTGCGGGACCACTGAGGTTCCTGCCCGGAACTTGTACGCTTACATTCAGAAGCTCACGCAGATCGAGTCCGGAGAGAATGTTACCGGAATGGAGCTGGAGTTTAAGGTAACATGGATGTTAACGAGAGTTGGGATTGTTAACCAATGTTTGTCACCATAATGACAAAGATGTAAAATTCAAAAACCCATCCATCCATCCATTGGTTCTTTCGTTCTATAGTCTTATCTATCGTTCTATCTATATATCGTTCCATGTCAGTCTTTCTATCCATCACTTTATCTGTCTGTCTATCCACATCTGTTTGTCTATCATTTTATCTGTCTGTCTTCATAATTATTAATAGAAGCAAACTGTTTGGATGAATCGGCTCACAAATAAAGGGTTGCCCTTCTCATCACTACTAGCAAAGAAAGGTTATTAAAATGGTGCAGTATCTTGTTAAGCTTATCTGTCTAGTGTCTCAACCACTGCTCTAGATCAAACTCGCATCTGAAAGAAAGGGGCCTCAAAACGGTCTGATCATGTCACATATTTACAGACATCCGACCACAAGCTCTGGCCCCTCCTTCCTGAAATGACTGCAGCAGAACCGCCAGCTTTGCCACAGGAAGCTGCTTGTCTCTCTTCTGTTATTCAAACCCCACCGCATTTTACGTGGCCTGCAGTTTGTCAAACAGAAATCTATTTACCCAGAGTAAGAAGGTGATCAAATGTCACGCCACATCATGATCGCTGAGCGAGCAAAGCCCCGGCCCTGAAGTTGACCCCACTGGTGAGGCTTGGCTGATGGTGTCTGGACCGTCTCAGGCCACCACACGCCAGCTTTCCAGCTCTCTCTCCACCAGCCGCAGAGACAGTGTGGGGCCTGTGGTTTCTCCTTCAGGAGCCCAGAGATCCCTTGTGCCGTTCTCACACTAGCACCAAACATTGCTCACTTTTTTTCACTATGAGCCACATTTGCTATCACTTTCTTGTTTTCATGACCAAGTTCAAAACAGTTAAAGCATTAAACCTCTGCTGAAACACTGTTTGTGTTTGTGCACTGGTTTAACGTCAACATACTAAAAATGTGTCTGTCTGTCCATCCATCCATCCATTTGTTCTTCTGTCATTCAATCTGTCTGTCTGTCAAATCTAAAAAAAAACACTTAGCAAATTGTGTCTGTCTAGTATATTGTAGTACATCTGAAAGCATTCAGTCTGCATCTCAAATTCTTCAAACTACCCAAATATCCAAGGCCTTAATACGCTCCAAGCATCTTTAGCATCATATCTGTTGTCAAGCCAAAATCAGTGTGTATCTAGACAAACTTTTGCTAGTTTTTATTTTAATGCCATTTACGTTTGTTTCTTGCAGCGGTTAGCTAACACAAAAGCTCACACCTCACGGTTCATCAGTGCCAACCTGCCTTGCAACAAATTCAAAAACCGACTGGTTAACATCATGCCCTACGAGTCCACACGTGTCTGTCTGCAGCCAATCAGAGGAGTTGAGGGCTCCGATTACATCAATGCCAGCTTTATTGATGGATACAGGTGAGCAGAAAAGCCTAGATCTGTCTGGCTGTGTGTGCATGTTAATGTAATGGTAAATGTGTTTTCTTTTCTCACCGTATCATCAGGCAACAGAAGGCTTACATCGCAACGCAGGGTCCTTTAGCCGAAACTACAGAAGATTTCTGGAGGATGCTTTGGGAACACAACTCCACCATTGTAGTGATGCTGACCAAACTCAGAGAGATGGGCAGAGTGAGTGTTTGACAACTGTTCGTCTAAACTTCTAAATCTGTTGATCATCAAAATCTGATTCAATGTCCTTGCAATTGGACTTAAGGTTTGTGCCTTGCAAGTGGAGAATTTGCAAATGGGGGAAGAAAAATAAACTTAAAATATATTATCTGTATTTTATACATATATTCTCTGTATAAACAAATATTCTCTGTATTTTTTTTTTTTACAGTTTTTGTGAAGTACACTGAAACAAAATTTGGTGTAGAAACAATTTTCACTCAGAAATTGCTAGTGAATTTAACAATTAATTACAAAGAGATGGCATGTAACATATTTTGAAGTAGAAAGACTGAAATAGTATTTTTATTGTAAAACCTACTACAATGAAATATCAAAATTGTCACATGATTTCAACTTCAAATTTGTTTCAACATCAAAATACCACAAGAGCGATTCGAAAGCCTACAGAGCCGTCTGCCAAGAAAATTCAAATTCCATCTGCTTAGATATGACGTGATCCTCGTGATTGTGACACCATTGAGAAAACAGCAGATTTCTTGTCATTTTCTTCACTTTTCCCTTTGCTGAAACCCAATGTCAATGATTGCTATTGCCAGTGCTGTTATTTGTACCAATGCTTTAGGCTTACAGACTGTTGTATTGTGTCTGTCCATCAGGAAAAGTGCCATCAATACTGGCCAGCAGAGCGTTCAGCCAGGTATCAGTACTTTGTTGTGGATCCAATGGCCGAATACAACATGCCCCAGTACATCCTGAGAGAGTTCAAAGTGACGGACGCCAGGGTAAGACCCTAGACCCTTGGACTCTACTGTTGTTTGTGTGTTATATTGCATGTTCAGCCTGAGAGTATCTGTCTTCAGGAGTCTTAATTCCCTCACAGCATTTATTCTGATAAACACCCTCACTCACACATTTGTGCCATTTTATATCTGTCTCTGTCTTTTGCGTTGCTTATCTGGGATATACAAAATCAATAAAGAAAGGCGAACTCTCCAAGCTTCTCATCAGGAGCTTTTCAGCCGCCCACATCAGAGGAATTAGTGTCTGGAATCACTCATTCGCATGCTTAGGTGAAGCGGCACGCGTCTGAGCTGTGGGTGGCTAAAGCCTCATATCCCTCTAACAGAAAAACACTGAAAACTGGTGATACTATGTTTCTAAAATGTATCATGGTAATTCCATGGTGTTCTTGGTGTATCACCATATATACTTTATGCTTTTCCTTTACTATCTGCTCCAACTCATGCTCTACTGTTCAAAAGATTGGGGTCTGTAAGATTTTGTGAAAGAAGTCTCTTCTGCTTACTAAGGCTACATTTATTTGATCAAAAAGACTGTAAAACAGTGAAATGTTATTACAATTTAAAATAACTGTATTCTATGTGAAAATACTATAAAATGTAATTTATTCCTGTGATCAAAACTGAATTTTCAGCATCATTGCTCCAGTCTTCAGTTCACATGATCCTTCAGAAGTCATTCTACTATGCTGATTTGCTGCTCAAGAAATTTTTTTTTTCTTCATTATTATCAATGTTGTGCTGCTTCAAATTTTTGTGGAAACCAAAATGCATTTTATTTTTCAGGATTCTTTGATCAATAGACAGTTCAAAAGAACAGCGTTTATTTGAAATAGAAATCTTTACTGTCACTTTTAATCAATTTAATGTGTCCATACTGAATAAATGCATCAATTTAATTAAAGAAATAAGTAAAATCTTACTGACCCCAAATCTTGGAAAAAAAAAAAAAAAAAATATATATATATATATATATATATATATATATATATATATATTTATTTAATTATTGTTGTTTCTTTGGCTTTTCAGCTCTGATTCAGCATGGGTCATGTTCTCATCAGTGTTTGACAAGCGCAGCGTCTGCCGGCCATAAATGTGAATGTAATGGATTGGTGTAACATGTCAGGGAGCCGCTGCAGCTCCTTTATGTTGGTTTGTGTCTCTCTCTGCTTTCAGGACGGACAGTCACGGACTGTCAGGCAGTTCCAGTTCACAGACTGGCCAGAACAAGGCGTGCCAAAGTCAGGAGAAGGCTTCATCGACTTCATCGGCCAAGTGCATAAAACGAAAGAGCAGTTTGGTCAGGATGGACCCATATCGGTCCACTGTAGGTAAGAAAGACACAAGTCTGTGTAAGAAAAACAGAGCCGAGCAGTCACTTTAGTATCAGTACACAAAACTCTTGTCTTTTGTTCAGACTACTATTAAATGTGTTAGACAAAATATTATGTAATAACAAATACCTCATTTTATATATTTAAAATATTATACATTTTATAATAATTTATATAATTCTATAATTCTATATATATGAACAAACCCCTTCTGTAAAATGTTCAGAATACACAGTAGATAACTATATAAAACTGTAAAGTTTGAAATAAAACTAAAAACTGACTGCAGGAAATCACGTCAGTTCTGTTGATCCAACGAAGGTCAGATTACAAAGTGTAGCAAGTCATCAAGACCAAAAAAATGGCATATACATCATAGAATCCCCCAATTCGATTTGTCTGAAGAAGCCATGCAGGCATGCATGAAGTATGGCAAAGAAGACGCAGCATCTTGTTCCCTTCTCAGGGAAATGGGTTACACACATTACCCCAAATGTTCATGGCGTTGTAACTTATGCTATAAACTGGAAGGTCATTCCAGACCATATTATATAAGCTGGGTGGTGATTCCAGATTGTACTCCAGGTCATGAGGACGGCATCCGTTGTAACACTCGCGATGACAGCATGCCCCAAGCATGGGACACGAGGTTGAAGCTGTGGTCTGTCCAACTGCGCATAACCCTGTGACCCAAATGAGACATGGAAGAAAGTGTTTAAACCTTAAAGCATTTTATGTGCCATGAAAGATGAAGGCTTTTTCATAGATCCTGAGCTGGAAGACCATTCAGGATGGTCCCTTAGCCTGTAACAGTGGTGTCCACAGCAAAAGTTCCACAATGGTAATTTTCCCCCAGCGCAGGACCCTGAGTTAGAAACCGGGGTCTTCCCACAGATAAAGGGTATGAAGACCTCTGCGCAAAACCCTTATAAACCATAGGGGGTTGCACAGCCCCCTGCTCAACAAACACCATTGGAATGGTCTCATGTGCAGCAAGCTGCAACAACTATAAGCCCCAGTAGCTTCTGGTATTGGTGGACAAAAATACCCTGCCTTAACCTGACGTTGCCTATAGTGACAAGGATCGTCTCCATCCGAGTGGGAAATAACCCCCAGAAAAGTTGTTCTCTGAGACAAACAAATTATTCTTGAGGTTCAATCTCAAGCCCAAACACCTTAAAGGGTTAGTTCACCACAAAATGAAATTTCTGTCATTAAGTACTCACCCTCATGTCGTTCCAAACCGTAAGACCTTCGTTCATCTTCGGAACACAAATTAAGATATCTTTGATGAAATCCAAGAGGTCTTTTTATCCCCCATAGAAAGCAACTTAATTAGCAAATAATACAGTCGAGATCCATGACAGAACACAGACCGACTGAATGACACTTTCATTTAAGCATAATACATCAAATGGAGATCGCTGAACTCCAGCTTACTTGTACAGTACCGTATGTCGGTGTTTTCAGATCATGGCCCCTCCGCAGAGAGCGTGTGCGAATGGTTGCCAGATTGCATAAAGCAAAAAGCTGGGCACATATCCATTAGACTTTTCATATCCAACAGAAAAGCTTTGATTGGAGGATTTGAGCTCTTGATATCTGGCAACTGCAAACATGAACGCTCGCCTAATAGAGTCTTGTACAGCAGTCTGAAATGTTTTGGCTCCTCTTTTTTCAACAAAAATAAAGTTTTTGGGAAAGTTTTTGTTCTTTTAACTACATTTTCGTCTCATATTTTTTCATCAACAATATTGCATGTTGATATAGTCACAATTATTGTTTAATGACCTTATTATCGTCTTGTCTTAGTCAGGGAAGAAAACTTTGTTGACGAACAATTTTCATCATAGATTTCGTTAACGAAATTAACACTAGTTCACTATTTTAACTATGTCTTTACTACTTTTCTGGACCTTGAATGATGGTGTAATTGGGTGTAATTCAGAATACGGATGCTCTGGAGTCACAATGGAGCTAGAGTCGCATCCATGCACTTTGTGAAGGTGCAAGGCAATAAGGGTAGACTGAAAGGAAGAACTCTATATTGGTATGCTTCAATATATGCTACATATGCTATGCACAGTGAAGACCCTCGTGAACTGACTGAGCATGCTCCACTCCCAAACAAACAACACAGAGATCATGTGAGTCATCAACTGTTAGAAAGTGGGGCACAGTGGCACACACTTCCTAAATTTCTTGCTCGAAAATTCTTATAGTAATTCTAATAGACGATCAGGACGTTCAATTTTGGCAAACAGTCGCACTGAAAATTGTAATTGAAATCTGCAGAAACACATAGATAAAGTGTAAATAAAATAAACATCTAAATGTGTATTTTGGATGTTTTCTTTCCACTAGTCTAAAAGAAGACATGTTATGAAGCAAAAGAGACCTCAAGACTGACCAGTGCATGAAAAACAATGGTTTTGCCTTTAAATTAGCAAAAATATTGCCAGTAGACACGTGTTAGGTTCAGTCAATTTTGTTTGCATATTACAAGAAAACGGTTTGAAATATCAAAAATTCAGTGGACAAATGTTGTGAGGCATCATCTGAAGACTCTTCAAATTACGAATCAGATTATTCTGTGTTTTAATTGGTTTGTTGAATGTCTCTGCAGTGCTGGCGTGGGCCGGACAGGAGTCTTCATCACGCTCAGTATCGTTCTGGAGCGGATGCGGTATGAAGGCGTGGTGGACATCTTCCAGACTGTCAAGATGTTAAGAACACAGCGGCCGGCGATGGTCCAGACCGAAGTACGTAACAGATTCACACTTTGGCTTAAAATACTAACTCTTTAACTGTCAGTGTCCTGGTACAGTTGGCGTGCTTTTTATTGCCTTTCATTCGAAAAGCTTAAACACTCAAATTTTATCATGTGAAAAGCATTTTGAAATTGGACCATGGAAACGCTACTGGATGGAAACATTTTAGCAGCTCAGTTTTTGTGATATCAACTTCAAATTTGGTACACAACAAAAATATATATTTTTTATAAAAAAAATGTTTAGTTCAGAACATTTGCTTTTCAGTATACTTAAACTTTTATAACTCTTTGAAATTTTCATGCTTTCAAATATTCTTTCAAATAACTTTTTATGCTTTTCAAATGCTTCTGAAAATAATGAGTGCCCTCTTTAAAAGGAAATCAATCTTAGATCTGTATTCCAAAGCATTCATAAATTACAACCAAGTTCAGTTTAAGACAGTTAACAGGTTAAATCAGGATCAAAAATACTTTCTCTTCCTCAAGCATTCAGCATTGTATTAAATTAAAACAGCTAATAACATGCAGGTCAGTTTAGTGATTCATCTTTCAGATGTCCTCTATGATTTTAGTTCGATGAAGAGACATGTGTGCATTGAGTTTGTGACACTGATGAGGAAAAGAACGTGGCTTTGTTCGGCCCGCAAACGCTCATTCTCATTTATAACGACAAACCCTTCAGGTTAGCCATGCAAATTGGTTCAGATAAGCAATTTCACAGCTAACCCCCACAATGGCCTTTTCCAGCGTCAATGGGGTAAAATTATTTTCCACGTTCAATGCGACAGCGAAGTGATGAGGCTCGAATATCACGCTCGGCACAACACAATCCCTCCTTTTCACCTCGGAGTGGCAGCGAGATGCGCGACACAAAAGCAGCGGCATTAGAGCTGCGCGCGCAAGCCTTCACGTCGCAGACCGCTGAACTGATGTGTTGCTATGGAGATGAGAGGAGCCACACATCCGTGAATTCACAGAGAAATCCATAAAATCTGCTCAGAAGATGTCACATTACATCACTGATGTGCTTTACCAAAAAGATTGCATTTCAAACGTCGAGTCATAGTTTCTTTCTGTTTAAATCCTGCTTAGCTTTTCATTTTGCAATAATAATAATGCCATTGGATTTTTTTTTTTTTTTTTTTTAACTGCCTATCATATACACTTCCCAGTAAATTGAAGTCCACGAAGTCTAGCAAACTTTGTGAGTTTTCTGTTATATCATTAAATATGCACATTTATTGAGAACAACATATATGACCATATAATCTAGTATTTTGTATTTATCCTCACTCTCTATATATTATTAGATTATGGTTAACAATGCAGTATTAAAAAGACCTCAATTTGTGTCCTCAGGTTACAAATCAACGCTGTTAACATTATACATATATTAAAATATGTACTATAATCATACATTGAAAAACAAACAAAAAACTTGACCATTATCATTATTTCAAGATATAAACACTCTGAGGACAAGCCCATTTTTCCCCCCCTTGTAAAAAAGAAGTACACTTTAGAATAATTCAAAAAAGGCTACATTATGGAAATAATACTTTAAAAGAATATATGGTAATACCTTAAGTTCACATTAGTTGCATTAACTAACAACGAGCAATACATTTATTACAGTGTTTATTAATCTTTGTTTATTGTTCATTGTTAGTTCATTGTTAGTGTAAATAATATTAACGGACACAACTTTTGATTTCAATAATGTATCTGTAAATGTTGAAATTAAAATTAACTAAGATTAATAAATGCTTTAGAGGCATTCTCATCATTAGTCCTTGTTAATTATTTTAGTTAACTAATGGAACCTTATTGTAAAGTGCTACTGAATATACGTAAGTGCGAACTGAATGCAATGTTTTCAAACACTTAAATGCATGTTAATTGCAGTTAAACAAATTAATTTATTTTAAATACAATTAGCTGAAATGTGGAGTGCTTTTTGATTAACTTTATGTACACTCAAGTAGCCTTATTTCATTAATATTATCTGCAAATACAGTGTTTTTATAAATATACTTTTAAGATTTGGATTACACTACAACTGCACATTCAATACAATTGAATTAATAAGTATTGAATTAACTTTTTTGTGTTATGCTTGTCAGTAAGGGATTATATTCAAATGTAAGCCCTAATACCATGATTTTGTATAGTAAATGGTTAATAACTAAAACGTTTATATATGTAAAAATATCAGAACTAAATTGTCAAAAGTTTCACGTCAAAATTATGTGAAAATGTAAAACTTTCACGGCTGCTACCATCCAACCCTGTTAAAGGGTTGGTTCATCCAAAAATGAAAATTCTGTCATTAATTACTCACCTTCATGTCGTTCCACACCCGTAAGACCTTTGTCCATCTTTGGAACACAAATTAAGATATTTTTCATAAAATCCAATGGCTCAATGAGGCCTGCATTGCCAGCGAGACAATTAACACTTTTAATGCCCAGAAAGCTACTAAAGACTATTTAAAACAGTTCATGTGACTACAGTGGTTCAACCTTAAAGTTATGAAGCGACGAGAATACTTTTTGTGTGCCAAAAAAACAAAATAACGACTTTATTCAACAATATCTAGTGATGGGCGATTTCAAAACACTGCTTCATGAAGCTTCGAAGCTTTATGAATCTTTTGTTTTGAATCAGTGGTTCGGAGCGCGTATCAAACTGCCAAAGTCACACCCCCCCCAATGGTGAACCATTGAAATTTAGAAACACTTATCATGTAATGAAGCCTCATTACTGAAATCACGTGACTTTGACAGTTTGATGCGTGCTCCGAACCACTGATTCGAAACAAAAGATTTGTAAAGCTTCGAAGCTTCATGAAGCGGTGTTTTGAAATCACCCATCACTAGACATTGTTGAATAAAGTCGTTATTTTGGGGGTTTTTTTGGCGCACAAAAAGTATTCTCGTCGCCTCATAACATTGCCAGTGGCATAGTTCCTCAACAAACCGCCCATACCGGCGTGATGAATACGATCCTCAACTGGATTAAACTAGAATAAATACTTTGAATGTTGCGATCCTATCGGACTTATGATAGCTACCTGAATCGTAACAAAGCACTGTTTGCCAGAGGAGAACTGGCCCCCCGACTAAGCCTGGTTTCTCCAAAGGTTTTTTTCTCCATTTTAACACCTGTTTGCCACCTGATGTCACCTGTTGGAGTTTGGGTTCCTTGCCGCTGTCGCCTTTGGCTTGCTTAGTTGGGGACACTTGACATTTGACATTTGATATTCAACAGTGCTTTGCATCTGCATTGTCACCATTTTCTTTAAGAGCTGCTGTGCAGCCAAAATTATATACCAGTTATCACTGTAAAGCTGCTTTGACACAATCTGCATTGTAAAAAGCGCTATATAAATAAAGGTGACTTGACTTGACATTAAGGTTGAACCACTGTAGTCACATGAACTGTTTTAAATACGTCTTTAGTAGCTTTCTGGGCATCTGAAAGTGTTAATTGTCTCGCTGGCAAAGCAGGCCTCACTGAGCCATTGGATTTTATGAAAAATATCTTAATTTGTGTTCCAAAGATGAACAAAGGTCTTATGGGTGTGGAACGACATTAGGGTGAGTAATTAATGACAGAATTTTCATTTTTGGGTGAACTAACCCTTTAATTCCTGTTAATTCTCTGTTAATTCCCATAATTCTTTCTGAATTATGGCCAACATATATTAAGATTCTTAATAAATCTCCATTAAAAATAAGATGAATTAATGCACATAATGGATCTGACTAAGAGTTTGACGTGGCACTGATTTCACCCATTTCTCTCTGTCTCTCAGGATCAGTACCAGTTTTGTTACAGAGCCGGGTTGGAGTATCTCGGGAGCTTCGACCACTATGCAACATAAGATCTTCGTCACGCTGTCAGGGAGACGGATCGGCCATCGGACATCCAGCGGTCATTTAATTCTTCTGAGCCATAAATACCTGCTTGTGAAAAGAACTTAAACTCTTCGATTACATGTTGGATGTGCAACGTAAACCTAGAAATACTAAAAACGACAATAAAAGACAAATATCCAGGTGGACCAAGAAAAATCACCCCGATCTGATTTCAAAAAGTGAATAATGAATAAATAAATAGTAATAATAATAATAATTTCAGACAGGTGAATCAAGACTGCTGAAGCATCGCACAGAAATAATCGTTGCTTCGAGGATTCATGAATACAAATCATAATGGAACATTGTTGAGTCAATAAACGAAGAGACGCTGTGAGACGGGGAGCTCGATACACAATGTAAAGAGAGTTGGTTTTGTTCCACAATCAATACGAGGAGATACGTCACTGATGAAGAGAGGAGACTTCATCACCACCACCACCATCATCATCATAAAAGAAAACTAAACAAATGGACAGAGCTGAAACTAATAACTACGACACGCTGATCGTTAGATTAGATGTCTGAAGAAATTACACAAATAACACAGCTTTTCTTTTAAGTTCTGTGACTGTGCTTCATTTTTTTTAATGACAGAAATCAGTTCAAACTGACCGTATTTTTTTTAAACAATGTTTGTTTTAGTTTCTTTTTCTTTTTTTTTTCTGATGTCCTGATGTTCGCACCTCTGTGCTCTTCTTTATTTCATTGTTTTGCTGGTGGTTTGTGGCATTTTGTTTTGTAAGCACACACACACAAACACACACACACACACTGAATCATGGGGTGGGCAGAGTATAAAGGTTAGAAGATATCTCAGTTCTTCCAGAGAGAGATATTAAAAGATAAGATGTCTTTATTTATATAACATTGAAATGTATATTCACAAAACATGACTAATATGCGAGGAGATATAGATATATAATTAATATATATTAAATGATGGTGGGTTTCTGTACATCCGTTGGAAGGACGTTTTCCGCTGGAATGCACATCAGACGGACGGACAGACGGACACAGACTATGTTTAAAGCATCTTTTCTTGTGCAATAAATTGATGTTTTACAGCCAGAGGGTTCGATTCTCGTTTGTTTAACGAGGACGGGGTGATTGTCGTCATATTCACAACCTCATGGGTTAAAGGTCATCGTCTTGCATCTGTTAGGCCACAAGACATCCACGTGTTCATTCTTTTGCATTTAGAGTGCCTTATATTTATGCCTGTTCTTTTTTACGATATTCATTTAACGACTTGTATAGTTTCAGTAGTTCATGTTCGAGTATTTATCGATTGATTTCCCACGCATACGGATTTATATTATATGAAATTATATATGCAAATACGTAATTCCATCATTACTGTTTAATTTTCTGTGGCCTTAATTTGGCTCAGAGAAAAAAAAAGGAAAAAAAAAAAAACACGACAAGGGTACGAAAAAGAAAGAAAAGCGTTCGATAACCGTCTGGCCCGATACTGTTAAATCATTTCTTTTATATTACTCATTATAAACTTCTGAGTTCCCAAATGGCACAAGCAGAATCCTGGGAAAAATGACTGACTTTCTGTCTTTTTAAAGACCAAGCTTTAGCGTCAAATGCCCCTGTCATTTTTGTGAATTTTCGGCAGTGGAAAATGAACCTCAAAACCTCTAGTTCAAAGAACCAATTTATTCTGAAAATCCTGCAGAGCTCTAGGCGATAAGATACTAAGTATTTTAACATGCGAATTTTGAGACAAGAATATTATTTGACACTTGAACCTCACTGGCTTTGTGGATGTGCATTCCAGATGCTTTTTTCCCCCCTTTCTTGTTTCGAATAGATGAAGCATTTTATTGTCAGTCCGAAATCAATGTTTTTGCTTATTTTGTTGTTTATTTCAAATGTTTTCATCTCACTTGGGTCACAATGTCGAGCAACAAGCAGCTGTTGCATAGCCTCATGAAACTGTCAGCGCCACCTAGTGTTCAGCGATTCAATGTGCAATCTGCTCCACGTCGGCTTTTCTTTCACTGTTCTGGATCTTATTTGAATATGCATGAGTTCAACTGCAGTGGGGGCGAGTAGGAAGAATTGCACTTTGTATCTCTTTATCTCTATGCACTGCCCTACTGATTCCGCACCCATTACGGATTTTACTTGAACCCAACGTACGAATCTCCTTCAAACTTCACTTGGTGTGTATGTAAATAACACAGAAAAGAGACTACCCAAGTAATAAGAGAAAAAGAAGAAAAAAAAGATTAAGAAAAAGCTAATCGGTTGCGAAAAGAGCATCTTTAGCAGGTGATTTCGAAGTGTCACTTCTTCCCCCGTTCAGCCGGTTGAAAGACTGAAGCGTCACGAACGCAAACGTGCACGTGGTGTTTCTAAGCTCCCTGTTACTCTCACATCTGGATGCATAGACTGAAATTAATTCAATTCAGTTGTAAAGAAAAAATGGCTTGTTAAAAAAAGAATCATAAAATTACCTCTAATTAGTTGTAAATGTAAAATGTTTTTTGATTTGTTTTTTTTTGTTTTTTTTCCTCTCTGAATGAATGGAGTGCTTTTTATTTTCATACTTAGATGACATTGGTGAAAAGACACATCTGTACGAGAAGCCGTCCTTCTGTACTTTGCTGACACAAGTTCCATTTGTTATAAATGAATTCTATTAAAAAATGTAAGTGTTATGCACATGCGTTTCCTTCCTTTTCTCCTCTGAGCCTGGGCGATCAATGGGAATAAATCGCTCAATACTTCAATTCTGTTATGATAAAATCACAGTGGTACTTTTATTTTATTTGCATTATTATTAGGTCACAGTTTAAGTAAAATACTACTGACGCATAGATTTTACTGTGCATATCTACATTAGCATTCTGTTAGGTTATTCAGTTAAGCATGTTTTGATGTCAAGTTAAAAAAAAAAAAAACAGTTCAAAATGTCTATTTTTAAGCTGGTTTGTTTGCAAGAAAAAAAAATGATGCCTAAGAGCATGATTTTCTATATTTTACTCATTGTCATATTTTTAACCACCTTTGGAATGTTGCGCAAAAATAGTAGAGCACATTTATATTTGTTTCACGAAGCCGAGCGTAAATGGATCCAGCCGAATAGAAATCCAATGAATCAAGACGCATGAAGTGAGTCTAAATGCCCCCGATAAGTGTCCTGTCCAATCCTGGAGAGATTTGTGATGTTTTATGTCAATGCGGTTTTATGTCACATGAGAGAGAGTCTGAGCAAAATTGAGTGAGGATGATCTAATGAAAGACACTTATGAGAAAAAAATGGAGATCTGAAAGAGAAAACGGGGCAGGAGTAACTGGAATGTACGTTAATGATTCCAGACTGCCATGTGCACAAATCCCACAATGCCTCTGTTCTTTGTTTAAAACACTCTTGCTCTCTTTGGTTGTCTAGCAGAAAAGAAAACAGCAGTTACAGTCACATCTAGTGAAAGCGCTCCAGAGGGTTTAATGTGTGAAGTTTGTATTTCTGCGAGTATGAATTATTCAGTAAAATGCCATTTATAATTTGTTAAATTTGTCTAAATCAGTAAAGAGGTGGATGAAAGTCTAGTCTTGTATTCCTGGTTGCAGCGAGTTCACAGCATGTAAATGGCTTTAAAGAGAGGAACATCATGTTCCTTTCAGGAATCCTTATATTTATCATTTGAAGGTTACCCGGTTTTCGCAAGTTATGCTGTCATGACAACAAGCTGAAAGTTAGATATACAGTAAACTGACAGAGAAGAGGTAAATGATTCAATCATGTAGTTAAGTCTTGTTTAAAAGTTTAGCTTACTGTCCATAAAAATGTTTAATTACAAATATATTTGAATACATGCTATACAAGTTAATAGAAACTACTTTTTTTTTTTATAATTCCATCAGTCAGATCAGTTGCAAATAAATAAATAATAATAAAATAAAATAATAAAGCCAGTGGTGAGGATTATGAGACCTCAGACAATGAAATTGTTGAATGCAATTGTTTGTATGGAGCCATTTGGCAAATAAAAGCCAAAAGAAGTGTGGGTAAAATGTGCCGTGCAGTTTCTGGGCCCACCAAGCCTGCACTCCAGGGTTAACAACATTAATTTGTCACCATTGTAACTTGAGAATATCCACACATAGACACATAAACTCACAAACTGTTAGACCTACATGTTCTTTACACAGGTACCCAGGAGTTGAGTGTTCATTAAGCATGAATACCATTAAGGAAGTTTGTTCTAATAGACTAATTTACACATACAACACACACCCCTGAGTCAAATAGAAAGTGGATTTAATTTAGGGTCAGTCACAGAGAGTGGCATTGTTTTGGATTGTTTGTTCTTATGGACTGTTTCAATGAACCTATTTTTGAAGCATATTGCATAATGTGTCCCAATGCAATCTCACAGCAATTTGTAAGTATTTTACGAAGTAATGAATTCGTACGACCTCACTCTTACATTTTCGCATGATTTGTTTAGACCCCAGTGAAAGGTAAGTTTAGGGGCAAGGTAAGGGGTGGTCCTTCTTGGTGAAATTCACCACCTCGCAGAATACTTACGAATTACCATGAGATCTGGTTGCTTGTCCTCTATTTTTGCTCTTTTTGTTAAATTGTAACAATTTACCCCAACATGTGTTACCCAGTATGGGGGTAGATTCTAACAAAAGCACACCATGTATCAACTCAAAAGAGCTGTATCTTGCAGAGGTTTGAATTTGTTTTTAGTAGTAATTAAATATGGGTGGTTATATATATATATATATATATATATTATATTATATATTATATATATAAACGTTTGAGCACTCTAGCTCAAAAATTCAGTGAGTTACAGATGCTGAAGCACAAAGTGTTACAACCCTGTCTCCTCGACATAATAGCCTAAGTAGGCCTACTATTTTATTTTTTTTAAGTAGTCTATTCTAAAGCGTTCTACTTTTCATAAAGGTAGTTAACACGTGTGATTTAAATCTTGCGTTTCTGTGCTTTCTGTTGATGTTAAATTGGCTCCATCACACTCATGAAGATGCAGTCGGTTTATATCGATTAAAGCGTCCCGTGACGTTGCGCAGCGTTCGGTAATAATCCCGTGAATCTCTTTCCACCTTAGCGCTGCAGCCAAGAAAGCCCTCGCAGTTCGCTTTGACCTCCGGGCACACGGTGTCGATTATTCCAGGCTGGCAACAGCGAAGACTTCATCAGCCTAATCAAAATAAATCACCAGAGCAGCAGAAAGTGAGCGGCGTTAAGCTCTTTGCCGTTTCCCCGGAGACCCGCGGCCTCTTAACGGCAGGCAAATCCATTATAGCGGGAGCAGATGTGGCAAGTCAGCGTTCCAGCGCAAGTCTGGCCGGAGAATCCGCGATACGCTGCTCGACCGCAGTCGAGGACACGACGACCCACGTTTCGGCCATAAAAACGGCTGTGACCAAACAGCTAATGAGAAAAGGCCGTTTCTCCGGGATGGTGTGTAGAAAATCGAGTGGGAACTTCACAGTTCCTGTTCCCTGCAGCGAGAGAATCAGCCTCTAATTCAAATAAGATGTCAAGTGCTGATCTTTTTATTTCCTGTGACAGTCAGAGGCGGTTTGGAGTTTGGGATAATTTCAGCTGATAGTCGGCCCTGCTGGAACCCTATCAGGGTTTTTTTGGAAGCCTGGACGGAATATTAATTAGAAATAAAACTGCTGCGATGTAACCACTGTTTGCAGAAGCTCTCACTGATTGTGCGTTTGAACAGCTGCACGTTTGATCATGTGACACTGAATGAAAATTTGTCACATGCACTTTCCATGATCAAACATCATTCGCAACCTTTACTTGGGTAATCTTATGTATTTCCTAAGCTTTCATACTACTATTCCCCTAAAGCATGTTCTAAGATCATTTTACTAACGTTTACATTAAGTTATGAAAACCTTATTTCTAAATGTTCTCTGAACGTACACAATGTCTGTTTTTTTTTTTGTTTTTTTTTAATGTCTTGGTTATGCCAACATTAAAGGAACTTGAACATACCATTTTATCATTTTTGCAAACATTATTAAGGGAATGTTACTTTTGAATGCTCTATAAACATGCATAAACTACAGTAGTAACATAAAAAAAAAACATTAGACTCATCAAAAATGTAAAAAAAATAAAATAAAAATAAAAAAATAAAATAAACCCGGGTAAACTGAATCCTGGGTTATCTTCACGTTTCACATGGCTCATAATTTACCCAGGGTTAACAATTATTCCTGGGTATTCATAAGCTGACGTTTCACATTGTACATTCCTAAATCCTGGGTTAATGTTCTTATTTGCATATTTGCAGTGTCATTCATTGATTGGATAAACGCAGCACGTGACCTGTTTACATAAGCTTTGGCCATAACCCCGTGCTAACCCCGCTTCTGAAAACTGAAAACGTTCCTTTACCCGGGGCTAAAAGCGCTGTTTATAACAATAACCTGGTGTTAAGCGCAGTGTGAAAAGCCTAATAATTTAATAGTATGGTGTATGGCCTCCTTTTGCGGCCAATACAGCATCAATTCGTTGTGTGAATGACAGATACAAGTCCTACACAGTGGCCAGAGGGATTTTGAGCCATTTCTCTTCCAGAACAGTGGCCAGGTCACTATGCGATCGATGCAAGGAAAACATTTTCTGACTTGCTCCTCTAAAATACCCTGATGTTGCTCAAAAATATTTAGATCTGGTGACTGTGCAGGCCATGGGAGATGTTCAACTTCACTTTCATGTTCATCAAACCATTCTGTCACAAGTCTTGCTGTGTGTATTAATTATCATGCTGATACATTTCACCCCCTTCAGAGTACAATGTTTGAAACATTAGATGCACATGCTCCCACAGAATGGTTTGGTAGTCCTTGGCACTGATGCACCTATCAAGGAATGCCATGATATTTCAGCCAAAACCATCACTGATCCACTCGTGCTTCACTCTGGGCATGCAACAGTCCGGATGGCAAGTTTCTTTGGGGCTTCTTAACACTGTAACTATCCTGGACATGGGGAAGACAGTGAAGGTGGACTCATAAAAGAACAAATGTACACAGCCCAAGATTTGCACTGTTGGCACCATTGAAACTGACGTTTGGCATGACCAAAAGTTTGGATAGCAGCCCGACCATGAATATTGACCATGTGGAGCTCCCGACAAACAGTTTTTGTGGAACAGAAGAGTTGAGGTGCGCATTTAATTCTGCAGTGATTTGGGCAGGTGCAGTGGCGGCCCTAGGCCGGGGCTTGCTGGGGCTATAGCCCCACCAGAAATGTGCTTAGCACCGGCGCAGCCCCCCCAAGGATTTTCTAATGATTTTCCTGTTTTTTTACTCTGTGTCACTTTCATTAAAGTCATTAAAACCTAAAAAATAAAATAAAATTGTAAATGTGCCTATAAACAATGGTTTTACCAGACTGTCCCTATAGGTCGTTTTCAAGCACCTTATTACGACCTATATTTACGTTTTGAAATCGCAATGAACCACCCCTTGGTTCATTGTGATTTCACTTTTTTAACTTTAGTTAGTGTGTAATGTTGCTGCTTGAGCATAAACAGTATCTGCAAAGTTACAGCGCTGAAAGTTCAATGCAAACGGAGTTATTGTCTTTTAAAGTTATGGCAGTTTAATGCCTACAAAAACGACCGGTTTGGACTACAACAAGCTTCTTCCCGGGTTGGTAACATCATAAACCCTGCAAAACACTGTCCCCGGGAACACGCAACTAAGTGAGCAAGGCCATGTCACGCGGCATATGGAAGCGGAACAGTTGTCTACACTGGACGTGAGCGGAGCGTCGCAACGCGTCAAAAGATAATAGAATCCATTATAATAATCAGTGATATTGTCTACACCATAGAGTGTAAAAAACACTGTCTACACTGGATGCGGCACGGAAGACAGCTTCCAGAATCTACACGAGTTCAGTATTTAATGTTCACGAGTTCCCACTTTAAAAGCAGAAACTGCTGTTTATGGGCACTTAACTGTATGTTTTATAGTTTGTACGTGTTTTTTAAATGTATAGTTCTGTTGCTATTTTTTCGTTGCATCAAGGACGTAAACAAAGACCAACGCGTCTTTGCTTCGCTAGCCAGTTAGCTAAATTCTATTGCATACTTCTCCAACAAATGTCAACAAACACCAACAAACTTCTATGTTCATAGACAAACAGTTGTTCATACTATAAATTAAACGCTACCTTTACAAAAATGATACTACTCAGTCATGTATTCGGCTACAGTAAAGCTTTAATCAGGATAAAACCGTATATTAAACGCTAACAAACAGCAGTTACATTTACAAGTGACAGCATCTAAACACTTTGACACAAATACAAATGGAAATAAACCGTGCTTGCAGAGGTTCTGCTTGACCCTTTTCATCATTACTGCTATCTGGGTCTGATTCGGGCTCAATTTGATAATATGGACGCCATTATTTACATTTCCACTGAAGCACATATATCAACTAATGGTAAGGGGCGTGGCGTCAGCAAATCACAATACACTGGGCCAGCTAACCAATCTGAGCACATTGCGTATTTCGGAGGTAATGGTATCATAGAAGCAGGAATTCAATCCGGCCGTTCAAATGACAATGGAAACAGCGGTGTAGAATAAAGGTAAAATATATGAAAAATACAGCGTTTTTTTTAAAAACGAAGCATTAAGACATGTTAAACTGCGCCCCATAAACACAATCAAGCCTAGAAAAAAAACAGAGAACCACCCCTTTAAAGTCATGCGCCCTCTAGCTGGCCTAAAAATAATGACAATGTCGTGTTATGTCTGTCGTCATGAAATGACGTATGACCGTCGTTACCAATCAAAATGCATGTTCATTTAAATGCAATGTGTGGACTTTTTACACCATTTGTCCTATTTCCATTTAGCAAAACTCATTTTTTTATTAACGACTACACCCACGTTTTAAAACGCCATGTCAAGTTCAACTTTTAAAAACATGTCACCCGACACCCTGCGCTCTTTACCATGTTGTTTGCATTTTAAAATCACAAGCACGTTCCTTCATTTAGCTCACTACAGTATACGTACGTACGCCTATGTGTCTATGAGACTGTAGTCGACAAGTTTTATTAAACCGTTGTTGAAAGAGCTGATAAGGTGTTAAGCAAAACTGATAGGCTACCGTGCTTAGTAACTGTGTACACTTTTCAATGAGACCTTATAAAGGTATAGTTTAAGGTAAAATGGGAAATTTAAAAAGTAAAATGCAATAAATGCAGGGTATTGAAGTTATTAAGTTATTGATGTACATATTTTTTTTTTCTTAGCACCCCCTTTGAACTTCTAAAAAAATTCTGGAGCCGCCACTGGGCAGGTGTGGTTTTACTTTGGATACAATCCAGGTTAGTACCTGGGCATCCCTTTCAGGCAGCTTCCTCTTGCGTCCACAGTTACTCCTGCTGGATGTTGTTCATCCTATGTGGTGGTATGCCGACATTACCATGCATACCACAGCTCTCCATACACCACAAAGACTTGCTGTCCTGGTCACAGATGCACCAGCGAGACATGCACCAACAATTTGTCCTCATTTGAACTCTGATACAGTATTTCTCCCAATATGTTGTGTACATTGCAATATTTTATGTACAGCTGTGCTATTGCTCTGCTAATTCAACCTTCACACTCTGCTCTTACTGATGGAATGTAAATTAGTGAAGACTGGCCACTGTGCATAAAGGTGTGAAACCTCCAAAACTATATTTGCCATTGTTTCAGTTTCGTTGTCCAACCTAGCTGTAGTTATAACTGACTTAGTATGTTATAATTTCGACTTTTTTTTTTTTTTTTTTTTTGATTTCTATTTTTTAATATCAGTTATTAGTATGTCATACATTTTACCCAAGCATGTTTTTTTTTTTGTTTTTTTTATGTGGCAGAAATAGGCTTCCATATTGCGGTTTCATGTGTTTACTGAATACGAGAGGAATAATAACCCGTTTGATTCTGAGTGTGAGCGTTTGCTTTGCTGGACAAGCTTTCAGAAGTGTTGGCTTTTTCTACGGGCACAGGTGAACATTTATAAATTCTCCGCAGCCCCACCTCGTTACGCGTCTGTCAGTCAGCCTGAGCTCGTGCCGGTGCCCGGAGAGCTGTTTTGTGACGCTGTGAAATTGATAGCCTCCCCGGCGCTCAACTCATCCGGGCCTCTGCCGTCTGAAGCGAATTCCATTTTCCTCTCGGAGCGATGATGTCCTACCTGAGGCAGCGGAGCGGTGAAGAAACGCCGCAGACAGTCGTCTCGTCTAGGAGACGCTTCTCTGCCCCGCTGCTGCGCGTCTGCGGCTTCAGAACATTCCGGAATGTTCCGCTGTGACACGGTGTGATGGGCGCATTACACTAACGCAGACAAGCCGGGAACAAACGCAGGACGACACAATGAACGCAGGGAAGAGAGAGAGAGAGAGAGAGAGAGAGAGAGAGAGAGAGAGAGAGAGAGAAATTCACACTAAAAATTATCAGGCATTTTTGTTTACAGTATTATTGATAGGCTACTCTAATTTTCTTTGTCACTAATTGGGTAATTATTAGTTTTTTGTTGTTGTTATTGTTTTTTTTTTGTTGTTGTTGCTATTTTTATGAAATTATTGTAAAAAAACAACAACAACAAAAAAAAAACTTAACAACAAACTAATAACAGAGTGGTGGACTAAGTAATAACAGTCGACAAAATAATAGCAGGGTGAACAGGTTATTAGTGGTAGCCTATAATGGATGGCTGGATGATTTCCTATCTCTCACTCCAACCAGTTACAATATCACTTTTGTTTGAATTGGATTTGATAGGAAACAATATGTAATATTATTATTACATAATTAATATGTAATATTTTTTTTTTCTTTTTTTTTCTTTATATAGTGTCGATATGGCAACTAGCAAATACACTAAGTTTCGTCATGCTAGCATGTGTGGAAACATTTAAACCATGTGTTACAACTTAGGTTAGGTTGCGCCCCGCTCACCCTTACTATTTTCCATTTTGAAAAGGTGATATTTTAAAGAAAATTTAGGACAAAGAATGTCTTTCTCTTTTGAAACGTATGATTATTACTGTTACACCCCGTCTAGGGAAAATGGTGCAACATGAAATACTCTGGAATGCAGTGAATTTAGAACAACAATGATGAATTTATTGTCTTAAATTGGGACTCATTCAGGAGCTGACTGGGCCAAAATAACAAACAAAACTTTATTAAAAAAAGAAAAAAAAATTTGTATGTGGATAAAATCAGGCTCAACCAATGGACTAAAACATTTTGTGTTTCAATATACCTCAATACAAATGTGATCCAAAATAAAATTCCCCACAATTCTAAAGCCATGGCAAAACATATTTGGTGAAAATTTGGCCCACATGTCCACATTTAGCCCAGAAGTTCTTGCTACTTTTATTCTGGATATTAAAACAAGCACATATTATTAATATTTGCTATCAACACTATACACATCACATTCTGTATGTTTATACCACCCAAGTGCTGCTGTGTAACCATTTTTTTTACTGAAGAAAATATTAGCTAAATTGCCTTCCTCGTCATTCAAAATGAAGTCTACCCAAGGAACAGGCCATGTTTAGACATATAGTACTTAATAATATACTTAATAATTATTAATACAAACTTAATAATATTTTGTAAACACCAGTGTTGTTACCTGAAGCTAATTAGAGTTTTCTATAGTGTGCCATAGCTAAGCCATGCATGGCTTTCAGTTGTGTGCCATAATCTGGGCCATATGCAAATGATATTCCAAAAGAAAATTTCCTCCAATTCTAAAGCAATGGCAAAACATACGGTGAACACTTGGCCCATTTGTGATCAGCCATGTCATATTTAGGCCAGTTATGACAGCTATCTTCCACGTTTGGCCAAAAAGTTCTTGCTATCTGGGTAGTAATGTGAAAAAAAAAAAAAAAGCTCAATAGAATATAATTCTTGATTTTTACTTAGAAATGAAAAAGGAAATGTAAAAAATACAATACAAAAATGACTACCTATTATCACGATTAATACTTTGGATTTACGTAGACCATTATAGCATATCCTTAAGAAATACCCAAGGGCTGAATTCGTAATAGTTTTTATTTTTTATTTTTTTTTTTACTTTGGCTGCAGTAAATTTGGTAGAATGGCTCTTATAAACCTGCAGTACTATTTAAAAAGGAACAGATCTTTCCTCCTTGTTTATGACACACATAAAGGAACAGCATGAATCATATTCTGAGAGAAAACAATTAACCTTTATTAAAAGCAGGTAATTGCACTCCTTCATTAACCATCATGCACGAGTGCCGTTTAGAAGGGTGGGCGGTACGAGAGACGGCCGGACTGATGCATGTCAGGCAGAGGTGAAGGAGTGTCTCTATGGCAACAGTCATGAGGTGACAGGTGTCAAAGTGATTGACGGCACACCTGAGTGCGACGACCCAGTATAATTGTACAGTGTGTGACATTTGCAGAAACACACCTAATGTAAAGTGGCTTTCTCACTGACTCTCCTACAATTACATTGAAGTCTAAAGCGTGCGTCTGGAATTGTCTCTTTGGTGTCTCAGCATGCTGTTTGGCAGCTGTAATGATCTCCGCTGGAAGTCGATGGGAGAGAACAAGAGCATCAATCAGCTGCGGAAATATGAGCAGGAGGTCTGGAGATGTTTGATTCAGTGTGAAACCGCAAACACCTACGCATTGGAAATGACCATCATGACAGGAACAGCGTCATCACGGCCACCGCACCGATCACACAATGCCAACACATTCTCTCTCCCAACTGGTTACATATGGACGCTGGTCAGGACTCCTTGGCGTTTAAAGAATTTTTTTTTTTTTTTTAAAGAGAGATTCTGAAAGCTGAATAAATAAGCTTTCCATTGATGTAGGCTATTGTTTATTAGGATAGGACAATATTTGTCAAAGATACAACTATTTGAAAATCTGGAATCCGAGGGTGCAAAAAAATCAAAATATTGAGAAAATTGCCTTTAAAGTTGTCCAAATTAAGTCCTTAGCAATGCATATCCACTCACAAAAATATATATATTTTTTTAAATATTTTGGGTAGGAAATTTAAAATATACCTTCATGAAACATATCCTAATGATTTTTGGCATAAAAGAAAAATCGATAATTTTGACACATACAATGTATTGTTGGCTATTGCTACAAATATACTGTGCAACTTATGACTGGTTTTGTGGTCCAGGGTCACATTTTTCAATGTGTAGTGTACTCCATTGCTTTCAGTTGTTTTCCTTATGCATTATATCAAGATGCATTTAATTCTGTGCATGAATTTTCAAAAGTAGAACTATGCCATCAAAGTACTGAGAGCATTTGAGAGCTGCCAGGTGGTTCATGCTGCATAGCTTCTTCAGAACCACTGCACAAGCTGTGATGATGTAACAGCTGTTTCACAATTTTCCGGATTCACAGATGAAAAAGATCACGTGTGTTTTACTTATTCTGATACCTTTAGTTCCACTAATGCTCACAAATCTGTGTTTTTTTTAACACTAAAAGGTTTTTTTTTTTTTTTTCATGAAATTTTGTTATATTGTGCATACTGTACATGTTTATCAAAATAAATCTGATAAAACATATACATATAAAACAACCCCCACTTTATTGATGTTCAATCCTTAATGCATACCTCGGGTCTTTATCGACCTGGGACGTCATTCACTACCCTCCTCCTCATTCATTTTTTAAAGATAGACATCAACCTTCTTAAGGTGGGAACACACCAAGCCGACGCCAATGAACTAGTGGCGACGAAAGCAGACTGCGGGGTTGGCTCAAAAATCCAAAGTTGCCCTTACACAACCGACGCTTGACAGCCGACGGCCAAGTAGCACGTCCATTCTGTGCCTGCATAAGATGAAATGCCTTTCCATACCAGCAGGTGGCAGTAGCTGAACAGCCAATCAGAATGATCAGATGGCCCGACGAGCTCCGACGCTGAATCAACATGTCGAATCGGCAGAAAAAAAGCCGACGAGGACCAACTTCAGCCGATGGTGTGGAACACTCTAAGAAAACTTAGTCGGCTGACAAACAAAAACTGCCCGACGGCCGACCGTCAGCTTGGTGTGTTCCTGCCTTTAGTATTCCTCAATCATTTCATTATAAACAATATAACAAGAAAAATAAATCATAACATTTTAAAAGAATGCCTGTTTTCCCATTAATTTTTTGTAAAAATTGTATAGGGTCACTAACGACCCAAGGTGTGTATCAGTGTACAGGTGCTGGTCATATAATTAGAATATCATCAAAAAGTTGATTTATTTCACTAATTCCATTCAAAAAGTGAAACTTGTATATTATATTCATTCATTCCACACAGACTGATATATTTCAAATGTTTATTTCTTTTAATTTTGATGATTATAACTGACAACTAAGGAAAATCCCAAATTCAGTATCTCAGAAAATTAGAATATTGTGAAAAGGTTCAATATTGAAGACACCTGGTGCCACACTCTAATCAGCTAATTAACTCAAAATACCTGCAAAGGCCTTTAAATGGTCTCTCAGTCTAGTTCTGTTGGCTACACAATCATGGGGAAGACTGCTGACTTGACAGTTGTCCAAAAGATGACCGTTGACACCTTGCACAAGGAGGGCAAGACACAAAAGGTCATTGCAAAAGAGGCTGGCTGTTCACAGAGCTCTGTGTCCAAGCACATTTATAGAGAGGCGAAGGGAAGGAAAATATGTGGTAGAAAAAAGTGTACAAGCAATAGGGATAACCACACCCTGGAGAGGATTGTGAAACAAAACCCATTAAAAAAATGTGGGGGAGATTCACAAAGAGTGGACTGCAGCTGGAGTCAGTGCTTCAAGAACCACTACGCACAGACGTATGCAAGACATGGGTTTCAGCTGTCGCATTCCTTGTGTCAAGCCACTCTTGAACAACAGACAGCGTCAGAAGCGTCTCGCCTGGGCTAAAGACAAAAAGGACTGGACTGCTGCTGATTGGTCCAAAGTTATGTTCTCTGATGAAAGTAAATTTTGCATTTCCTTTGGAAATCAGGGTCCCAGAGTCTGGAGGAAGAGAGGAGAGGCACACAATCCATGTTGCTTGAGGTCCAGTGTAAAATTTCCACAGTCAATGATGGTTTGGGGTGCCATGTCATCTGCTGGTGTTGGTCCACTGTGTTTTCTGAGGTCCAAGGTCAACGCAGCCGTATACCAGGAAGTTTTAGAGCACTTCATGCTTCCTGCTGCTGACCAACTTTATGGAGATGCAGATTTCATTTTCCAACAGGACTTGGCACCTGCACACAGTGCCAAAGCTACCAGTACCTGGTTTAAGGACCATGGTATCCCTGTTCTTAATTGGCCAGCAAACTCGCCTGACCTTAACCCCATAGAAAATCTATGGGGTATTGTGAAGAGGAAGATGCGATATGCCAGACCCAACAATGCAGAAGAGCTGAAGGCCACTATCAGAGCAACCTGGGCTCTTATAACACCTGAGCAGTGCCACAGACTGATCAACTCCATGCCACGCCGCATTGCTGCAGTAATTCAGGCAAAAGGAGCCCCAACTAAGTATTGAGTGCTGTACATGCTCATACTTTTCATGTTCATACTTTTCAGTTGGCCAAGATTTCTAAAAATCCTTTCTTTGTATTGGTCTTAAGTAATATTCTAATTTTCTGAGATACGGAATTTGCAAAACGTGAAATGGTTCAGTAATTTACTGCAGAGCAAGTACTGAACACAGTCAAATATGGCTGTCACTGTCACTTGATGGATCTATCGAAGCTGTCAGCAATCAAAATATTGATTTTGAAGATGTTGAAAATGATAGTGTTTTTTTTTTTTTTTTTTTTTTTTTTTGAGATCGCGAATGGGCTCATATTCGCGATCTCAAACATATTCTCAAAACTATCGGCTGAATGTTTTATGCCAGTGATGATAGCATACACCATCTGCTCAAACTGAGGCCTTCCAAGCTCCAAAAGGGCTTTATTTTATTCTTCTGTATGTGGTAAATGGGAAATCAGGTCAGGTGGGTGGCATTAGCAAACGTGACTCAAGGCCAGTCGTCTATAAAGTGACGGCCAATTGAGCGAGTTATTGCCGCGTTTCAACACGTTTCAACAGTGCAGGGGAATGAAAATGCGGTAAGTTTGAATATTTATGCTGAAAGTGTTGTCGTGAACATGAGATTATGAGTGGTGTTTTTAAAGACTGCTTTGGTTAATTATTTGCAGACATTGTTTGAAGCCTTATTCGTGACTGTTGTGGAGACATTAATTGTTTACAGAATTGTTTACGGTGTGCAATAATTCCCATCACAGTATTGTACTGTTTGCAGTGGGGTCGTTCAAGGAGATTGATCAATTTCTGGTTTGACTATTTATGTGTGAAGTATTGTGTGTATTGGGTTTTTTGTTTTTTTAACATGTATGGGGTTTATTGTTGCCTTGCCCATGTGTCTTCCATTATGCAATTTTAATGTGTCCTGTTTGGCTTAAAACTCAGTATTAATTGATGTACATTGTGTAAGAAGAAATAAATTATTTATTACACCAGCACCCATCTCTGGGAAACTTGGCAGATTATTTTAGAAGTGAAAGAAAACATATGAAAGTGGGAGAAAAAAAAAAATGGTCATTGAAGTTTTAGTTTAGGAAAATGTATAAATGATTTCTTATTTATATAAAATATATATTTTACAAAACTGTTTTCCTCTAAAACGGCAAGAAAATCAAAGACAAAATCTAAATTTTAATCAAGTTGTTTCAAATTTTAGGTTGATATCTCAAAAATTGAGCCTTCTGTAAGATTTTGTTTGGGCGCAGTACCAAACTTTTCCACTATATAACATCCAGGCTCCATTGGTGACCACATAAGGGCTGTTCCATTTCCATATAGACTATGATTTGAGTGACCTGAACCATTTATTTCCATAATATTCATACAATTTATGAAACTGACATCCTATTCAGAAGTAGTATCAGAATGGCAGTATTTAGTTTGAATTCATTTTCATTGCCATTTCAAAATAAATAGCGAATGTGATATAAATTATTAAATAGTGAATGCGAATTAATAAATTACTGTTCCTCTGTTTTTTGTCTTGAAAATCAGAGAACTACAAATATGAAAACTACAAGTTGTAAGCTTTCACATGATATATAGTTTGTCAAGATTATTTTAGGTTTAGACTAATATATTGTTTTAAGTTTATAATGGCAAACATCCTGCTAGCAAAGTGTTGAATGATAAGTGTTTGTTGTTTCATGAAAACATCTGAAATGTCTTTTTGATAAATATAGCATCTAATCCACTTCATCTGTGATAAAAGTATGCAAACACAGTGCAAGCGTCACTACGGGAAACAGAAAGTGTCCGACTTTTATATTTATATGAACAAAAATTATGATTGCAGCAATTAATCCAGACCCCCATAATTACAGATTATATCTTAAATTATGAAAAATTGAAACACATACCTCATACAGGCCAGACATTTTTTTTTTTTTTTTCCAACCAGCAAATGTCTTAGTCACAGTGGTGGATAAATTATGTGACTCCCCACCCAGAATGCATTTCTCTCGTTATCAGAAAGTACTGCAGCTCGTGCTGAGAGAAAAGCTGCGATAACTGTTGAGACTGAGAGCGGACTGACACAGACACATGCAAGAGGTCTGAATCTGACCATATTTACATACATGTAGAAAACACCAAGATGTTGATTGCACCAGTTATGTTTTGAAACTTAGGCTAGTTGTGTAAATGAGCAGTGAGTTACTACTGATGTGTTGCACTAGTATACTACTTGAAAGCATAAGTCTATATGTATAAACTCCATATTTACAGAGGCCTTCAACCAGAAATAACAAATGGAATAAAACGGCTAAATGACTAAATTCATTAGGAAGTTCATGTTTTGCCCGAGAGGCAATGAGTTTTGTGGCTTGTTAGTCCATTTCTCAACATACCAAAAAATACTGATTCCTCATATTGCCCAGTCAAATTATTGTCAAATTTTAGAATGAAGATGCTCCTCCCCTGCAAACAACCAGCAAGAACCAAATCATGGTTAACGTCTGTGATGTAACACTTTAAATGTGTCGCTTACAAAGCACTGTGCTGCAGCTGATGCAGCAGCTCATTTAGGCACCCTTAAAATGTGCATTAAATAATAAATAAATAAATAAATAAAACTACACACACACACACACATATATATATATATATATATATACACAATTATTGGGACCCTTAGTAAATATGAGCAAAGGTGGCTGTGAAAATAAATCTGCATTGTTTATCCTTTTGATCTTTCATTAAAAAAATTCTAACCTTTCATCAAAGTAAAACAATTGAAAGTGGGGGAAAATTCACATTATGAAATACATGTTTTTCTCCAAAACACGTTGGCCGCAATTATTGGCACCCCTAGAAATTCTTATGATATTAAGTATATTTCCATTCATATTTCCATTTTTTTTTTTTTTTTTTTTTTTTTTTTTTTGGCACACCAGGGTGACTAGGAGCTTGAAATTGTCCAGCCATGACTTCCTGTTCCACAGGAGTATAAACATGAGGAAACACAAAGGCCAAATTCCCTTAATCATCATAATGAGAAAAACCAAAGAATATAGTTCTGATGCGCAGCAAAAGATTGTTGAGCTTCAAAAAATAGAAAGTGGCTGTAAGAAAATAGCTAAAGCATTGAAAATCCCCATTTCCACTAGCAGGGCAATAATTAAGAAGTTCCAGTCAACTAAAGATGTCACAAATCTGCCTGGAAGAGTATGTGTGTCTACATCGTCCTAATGTGAAGTGAGGAGGAAAGTTTGAGTGGCCAAAGACTCTCCAAGTATCACAGCTGGAGAATTGCAGATATTTGAGTCTTGAGTCTCAGAAAGCCTAAAAAAAATTATCAAACAGCACCTACATCCCCACAAGTAGTTCGGGAGGGTTTCAAGAAAAATCCTCTGCTCTCATCCAGAAACAATCTCCAGCATATTCAGTTGTCAGACACGACTGGAACTTCAAACGGGATCGGCTTCTATGGTCAGATGAAACTAAAAAAAGAGCTTTTTGGCAGCAAACTAACCAGATGGGTTTGGTGCACACATGGATAAAAAGTACCCCATGCCCACAGTTAAATATACTGCTGGATCTTTAATGTTGTGGGCCTATTTTTCTGCTGGAGGTCCTGGACATCTTGTTCAAATACATGGTATCATGGATTCTATCAAATACCAACAGATAAAAAATCAAAACCTGACCGCTTCTGCTAGAAATCCAATAATGGGCCGTGGTTGGATCTTCCATCAGGACAATGTTCCAAAACAAATATCAAAACCAACACAAAAATGTGTCACTGAGCACAAAATGAAGCTTCTGCCATGGTCGTCCCAGTTCACTGACCTGAACCCTAAAGAAAATGAGTGGAGTGAACTGAAGAGAAGAAGCACCAGCATGGAGCTGGGAATCTGAAGGATCTGGAGTAATTCTGTATGAAGGAATGGTCTCTGATCTCTTGTCAGGTGTTCTCCAAACTCATCAGGCATTATAGAAGACGACTCAGAGCTGTTATCTTGGCAAAAGGAGGTTGCAAAAAGTTTTGAATAAAAGGGTGCCAATAATTGTGGCCAACGTGTTTTGGAGAAGAAAATAAATAAATAAATAAATAAATATAATATAATATATATAAAATTGTATAAAAGACTGTTTCTTCACAACTGTTTCTTAACACAAGTACAAAGTTCTCTTTGTAATTGTCAAATGATAATTAATATAATAGATTTACTTTAAAGTACATTTTAAATCACTGTTTTAATAAACTTGTTGTGCTATGTACAATTTGATGTGTTGACTAACATACTAAAGCACATTTAAAGTACTCAATAGGCTATTACATTTAAAGTTAATATATTATTTTAAATGTTCTAAATTGTAACTTCATCATTACAAATATATTTAAATACATTGTATACAAGCTTCAGTAGAAATTACATTAAAGAATATTTTAGTTTAAGTGCTTATCAGTATATTCGGCAGTACACTTCAAGACAATAGAAGTAATTATGAAATTAAATATAAAGATGTAGCCTACTAAAAGCTGCAGTCCGCAAGTTTTGCATCTTTGTCGCCATCCCTGTTTGAAACCTGCAACTGCAGTTATTTGCGGAATTATCAATTTTACGTGGGTTGTGTATCGGCACGGCTTTTCAGCGTTAATCAAATTAATCAAATGTTATCATTCATTAATCAAATGTTTGTTGTCAGTCACCACATGTGTGGATATTGTACTTTGGAATCACAGATTCTACGTCTTGGAAGTATGACCAAAATAAGAATTTTCACCAGAAAATGTCATCTGAACAAGTAGGTAACATGTCTGCCACTTTTGTTCTGACCAACTGAGGGAAAAAAAGTAATAAATCGCACTGCCAGTGGTGATTAAGTCTAACGATCGCTTAGCTCGGATCACGTCAAACCGTGCAAATTATTATTATTGTTATACTTTGTTCTCAAATTGTTAATGTTAACTGTTGTTTGTCTGATAGATTAACACAATGACAGCCACAGGTGAACGCAATGATATTTATTAACAGAGCTCGTGTCACACATACGACACATCACACATGAACATAGCTCTCGTGTGTTCCTAGTACATCCGCACAGGGGGGTAGGAGGACATTCTTAAAGAACCCAATACATATTTAAATTGCAGCACATTAGAATACACAAATCATTGTATTTCTGAACAGATCATTTATCACAATGATCTACATTAACAACATCAGCATTGCGTGACTATTTAGTGTGTATTAGCGTTACCTGTAGATTTCAGTTTCTGTAGCCACTCCGCAGTCCGAAGTCTTTTGCTTTTGACTATGGGTGAATCTCCAGTTGTCACTGATGATTGTCAACTGGACCTTTCTGGATTACAATCCGCTATCAAAATAAGTTTAATTATTGCAGCTGCTGTGAGAAAAGGCTATAAATGACCCACCGCCTGTAGCATTGTCCACATGCCTTATAGCCTACTAGCTGGGACTCCTTCTTTATGTAAACAGACTTGACGTAATGACACAAAGACGAACGGCTGCATGCTCGAATTTCCTGTGGAAACCCACCAGTACCATCCGGATTAGGAAACATTATTACAAGCTTAGCGTTGTGAATCGGGCTAAGAAGATAGTTTTGAACACTGGCTGGTTATGTACTTGCTCAAATTGATTTTGAATCATTTTTAACCAAAAAAAGTTACAGACTGCAGCTTTAAGTCCTACTTAAGTGGGTCAAAAACAAACACTTATGTTTAACTGCACTTAATATTAATTTAAATTATAGGCCAAAACCTTTAATAAGGTTAATAACCTTTAATAACCAAAAATTTAATTGCAATTAACATCCAATTAAGTGTCTGAAAACATTACATCCTGTTTACACTTAAGTATATCATTTTAAAATATATTATATAATATATTATCTATTCTTTTCATGTGTAGTTGTTCAGAAAAAAACACTACTCGACTAATCAATTTTGAAAATATATACTTTCACATTCCCATTTCATATACAACACCAGTCTGTAGAAGAGAAACTGGCTTACGATACTGATCTGAACACAAGTCTTTAGTCTGGTGGTGTTGTTGCTTCTGTAAAAGTGTGCAAAAGATTTACTCTAACACAGAACAATAGAAAAATGCAACACTTGTTCAGAGCACAACTCACTCACTCTGAGCATGCACTCGGACAGAGAGACGGCAGAGAATATGATCCATCTCTTAGAAGTATGAACCATCAAACATATACATGAGAAAAAACAGCCACAGCAGCACGACAGCGACACACAGTCGTGATTTATCGAGAGACGGAGGACAGAGATGCATTTCTCTTACGCTGTGCATGTGTGTGTGTAGGAAGCGCCGTTTGCTTGTTTATGTGCTTTAATAGGATTCGATTTTATAGATTTTTTTGGGCAATCACCTCCCCCGAAATTCTTCATCCCGTTGCAGCGTGATAAATTCACAGGATTAAAAATGGCTCTCTGGCCTCTAAACGAGTGTGAAAAATAACAAAGATTCCGCTGCCTGCATGAACCCATAAAACACTGGAGTGTAGGACCGAATGTCCAGGAACGAACGTCCCGAAACGCATTCCACTCAAACGCTCTTGGCTGCGAGATCTGTGGGAGTAGATCAGATTATCGGCATGGAAACTGTGGGCTGATCACAGCTCAGCATCGTTTTAACACGGATTAAAAGTCAAAACTACCTTGTTAGCTTTTAAAACTCATCGGATTATAGGAAGAAATTGATCTGTGTCAGTTCCCACCTGTTCGCTGCTCTTCCTGTGATATAAATGTACCATCTAAATTTTTTTGTGTTCAATCATAAGGGCTGCGTCTGAAAACTTAAAAATGCTGCCTTCAGAGAACGCATTCCAAGGTAGGAAGGCATCAAGGCATATCCAAATCCAATGTTTGGGTCACTTCTTGTCTCCTGAGATACCTTCATCTGATTGATTTTTGAAGGCATCATAGATGCATCCTTCGCTGCCTTTGATATCCCACAATCCTGTAACAATCCCACCATTCTGTGACAGTTGAGCTAAAAAGAAATAAAGATGGCATCTGAAAGTTGCGGTTGGTGGACGGTTTGTGTGTAATGTAAGTTTTGACCAACGTTTTCCACTTCTGATGTCATTTCTAGCGAGAAATGACTATTATAGTAATTAAATGTGTGCTTATTAATCACTAAAGCTGACCATTTTGCTATAGATCATTATACAGTTATGCCGCCTCAGAAGTCTGTCTGAAATCAGTTTCGTGAGGTACCTTTGTGCGGACACGCTGCTTACAAAGTCATCACCCGATAAGCTAGTGAGGCAACAAGTCAAGTTTTCACAGCCAACCATTCATAAAGTGTGCAATCAGTGTATGACATCAAAGTACCATAAGAGCGATACAAAAGAAAACGGAGCCGGACATCAATGGACAACAAGTCTTGAAAGATATCAGCTATATCAACCTCATAACTTAGTTGTGTGCCAGGTTGTGAAATTTGTGAAAGCATTTCAAAGCTAAAATACAGAGCTACAAATTCTAATGTTAATATTTTATGAACATTAATGTTTATTAATATTATTAATATAATTTTATTTGTCTTCAAAGTGACTATAAACTGTCATTTAGTTTTTCATTAGCTTTAGAGACAAAGAGACAGTGAAGAGGTTGGGTTTTCATGTTTTATGGGGACTTTCCACAGCTAACGCGATCATTATAAAGGTGTTTAACAGAAAAGCACATCCACTTGCACGTATTTAACTGTATATCAGATATTTTTAATGCTATAGTGGTCCCACTTTATATTAAGTGGCCTTAACTACTATGTACTTACATTTAAATTAATCATTTGATACAATGCATATTGTTGCTTATTGTGTACATACATGTTTTTACATTGTACTTATATTAAACACCTGCATGTAATTACATCTGTAATTAATTTCTGTAATTACATTTGTAATTACACTGTTGACCCATCCCCTACACCTTCCCCTACCCTTAAACCTACCCATACACCCAAAGCTTTCCCTAACTTTAACCTTATCCCACCTCAATAGCAGCAAAAGTGTTTTGCAATTCAATATGAACCCAATAAGTACATTGTACTTATTTTTTGATGTAAGTACATAGTAGTTAAGGCCACTTAATATAAAGTGGGACCGCTATAGTTAATACATTTTTGAATAAAAAAGGAAAAATGAAATAAAAGCAGATTATCAGTCATACAGCGCTATTGTGGCTGTGGCGTGTCACATGACAAACAATGACGCGTCACCATGGAAACAATAAATTGATCATTCTAAATAACGGTAGCCTTGAAAAACTCATGCTGGGGGCTCAGCCAGCATATTTTAAACTTGCGTGTGAAAGGGTTAAGGCCTTTCTGTACGCAGTAACACTGTCCTTCCACAAAATGTGAAATACGTTTGTTCTCTTCCAGCTGTGCTTCATTTTTCAGGCTGCTCTCCTTTGGAAGGTGTGAGTGTGCTCGTTGTACCATGGCATCAAACTATTTTCCTTAATATTTTTTAAGCAACAAGGAGCTACCATGTCTAAAGAGCTGGAAAAGAGAGAGTCAATATTATCTGTTGTAACATTGAGTTCTAAGTTATCTGGTATGCTGAGAAGTTGAAACTGATCAGGAAGATTATTTATAAAGCAATTTTTAGTGGTAGAAGTGATAGTTCTACCATATTTGTAACAGGGAGTTGGTTTTGCAGCCTTGGCTAACATGAGACTAGATAATAATCTGAGCTGTCCTCGCTCTGCTGCAGAATTTCAAGGGCATCAACACCAATAACATGAATGGGTCCTGACACGTGTTGTCTAGCGCCAATAGAGTTTAGAATGTCTTTAATGCCAATCTCAATGCGTATTTTTCATTATCCACATGTATATTAAAATCACCAACAATTAAGACTTTATCTGCAGCCAGTACTAACTCCAATAGAAAATTAGCAAATTCTTTGATAAAATCTGTATGGTATCCTTGTGGCCTGTATACAGTAGCTAGTACAAATGTCAAATGGGATTTATTACTTGCACTAGATAGCGTTACATAAAGCACCATTACTTTAAAAGATTTATAATTGAAATAGATCTCTGAGTAATATTGAAAATACTACTATAAATTACAGCAACACCTCCCCCTTTGCCTTTCGGATGAGGCTTATGTTTATAACAATAGGCTTATGTTTATAACAGTATCTTAGGGGTATAGACTCATGTAATGTAATTGTCTGTGATGTGAGACGGTTGGTTTAGCCAGTCTGTCTGCTTACTGACCTGGGCCCCAGCTAGTCAAGTGCCAGCTCCAAGACTGTATTACTAGAGAGAAGAGTGGCACCACCACAGAAGGGATGAAGACCATCTCTTTTCAACAGGTCAGGTCTGCCCCAAAAACTTTTCCATTTGTCTATGAACCCTATATTATTCTGCAGACACCACTTAGACAAACAGCCATTGAGTGACGACAGTCTGCTATGTATATCATCACCCAGGTGAGCAGGGAGGGGGTTAGAGCATATTACAGTGTCTGACATCTTACTTGCGAGTAATGTTATTTTGAGGTCATAGGTAGATTCTTTGAAATATTGAAATGGACATGAACTAAGATAAATAAATGCTTTAGAAGTATTTTTCATAGTTAGTTCATGTTACCTAATATAAATAAGTGGAACCTCATTGAAAAAAAATAAAAATAATAATAATATATAATAATATATATATACATATATATATATAAATTATATGTTATATTATTCACTTATGTTGCTATTTTAAATAAAATAACTTTTTTTTTTTAAATAAAATATTTAAAAATACAGTTATCTTTAAGATGTAGTGATTTGCTTTTTGCTCTTGAAAGTGAATAATATTCACATGGTGTAACTTATGTGAAATAAGTCATTCTCAAAATTTTTGCCAATGATTTAGATTAAACAAATAAAGAAAAACATAATAAGTAGAAACGTAAACACCAACCAAACATGAAATATGTCTTTGGCTAGAGCTCAGTGTGTTCAGAGTCTCAGACTTTATATTAGTTCTGCGAGAAGCTACCGATTCTGGTATCGGTATCTGGATGTCTGCAGTAGTGTTGTCAAAAGTACCGGTACTTCGGTACCAAGTCGGTACTGAAATTTTGAAAATGTGACGATACCCGCATTTCTGTAGTACCAAGAATCCGGGTATATTCGGTACCCACTGATAGGGCTGTGGCAGTATTTACTCAGAATATGACACGAGTGAAGCACAAAGCTTTGTTTACAAAAGAAATAATAGGTTAGCAATTAAAAGTTTTCTTTTAATTCAATTGTCCAGTTTTCTACTAAGCTACCTGCTATAGCTCAATAAACTCCCCACTGGAAGGGTTTCAGGACGAGCACGGTGGATACAACTCGAGTCACTTTATGAGCTTTTATTGCGCACACATACACAATAATCATCCACAAACTAGGTAGCCTGAATGCTACCGCTACGCTAGCCTATCAGCTGGATATTAGTGACGTTATTTAGCTCGTTAGTTAGCTAGTTAGGTTGTAAACCTGCAATGAAAACACAAACACCAGAATTGACTAATGAAATTACACAATCATGTGATATTAATTCTTGATCTGAATTACTAGCAATGCCAGTTTATAGTCACTCACCGGCAAGGCGTACCAGTCCTGACCATCAATAGAATGAAAATGAAACCAAAAGGTGACGTTAGCGCACTGTGACTAATTAAGCATATACAGACACACAGTCTGGAGACCAGGAACGATAATAAAACAAACCTGTAACCTAGTAAGATTATAACATATATGAAATATAACATAAATGTGCCTACATTTGGAATAAGGTGGTAAATGTACACACTTATTTCCTCAAATACCCTAGAACATAATAATAACATCCATCACTTGTAATATATACATATATAAAACAATAGTTACACCTGCTGGAAAGTTCTACAAACATTTTGGTTCATGCCGAATGAGAGAGGTACGTGAGTCCATAAATTTAAGCTTTGTATTCTATTTTGCGAATCGCGATCTAGTCACCCGATTATCAGAGAATTTAACAATATTCCATTGATTATTCCACTGAACATGGAATCTGTTTCTTTTCCCAAATCTTCACTCACGAAGTGTATTATAAATGTTTCTTTCTTTTGTTCGCTTTTAGGCCTATTGTAGGCTATTCGCATTCTTTACTGTGGTAAAGTAGAAAAAGCGCCGTAGGACAGAAACCATTTTGCTTGCACGTCAATTTCTATTTAACACAGTTTGTGCTTGTTATTAGACTTTATAAGGCGCGTCAAGTTTATTTGTATAGCGCGTTTCACACACGCTGGTGATTTTTACTTTCGTGTTTTTTCTGGCAGCGCAAAATCAAACATAGCCTGAATGTCTTGACCCTGCGGAGGATAAAACTCGCTCTTCAGACCTTTTACAACAAGTGTCAGTTGCTTGTAACATCAGAAGATAACATGAAGATATTATTAAAGAGAAATGGTCTCTTTCCTGCTCGTGTCCCTCATCCCTCTCAAAGAGCAGAGCGGTAGGCTATATGACGCATCTTTGTGTGGAAATAAAAAAAACGAATGTTTTTAAATAATATTTAACTTTATTATTATTTAGGTTACCATTTACCGATATTTATTTCATAGTTTTACAGGCTGTAGTGTGTTGTTTCACTGACGGAATAGCTAAAATAAACACGCACGTCTGTTACCCCTGTTGAAAAAACCAGCATATGCTGGTAAGGTAGGTTTTGAAGCTGGTATGCTGGTTTGAGCTGGTCCAGGACCAGCTTAGGACCAGCATGGACCTGCATAGGACCAGCACTTGACCAGCTCAAACCAGCTTCAAAACCTACCTTAACCAGTATATGCTGTTTTTTTCAACAGTACAAAATGGATGTTTGAGCATTTATTTATTTTTTTTATATTTCAAAATTTATTTCATTGAGGTAGCCTATATATACACACACACAAACATACACACATGCTCCAAATCATATTTAATATGTTTTTAAAATAGGCTATATAAAATAGTAAAATAGTTCCAACAGATTTTGCTGTGGTACTGAAATTGGTACAGAGAACCGTAAAACTTTCATGGTATTGGTACCCACTACTGGAATTTTGGTACCGTGACAACACTAGTTTGCAGCGAGGTTTGCTAATAAAGGCCCCAATACACTTCAAGCGAGATTGAAGAACGATCTGGCGTGATGCCATTTCAAACAAAATCAGGCCAAAACAAAGTTAGTTTGGAGTTTGTTTCTGGAGTTTGAAACAGCTGAAGGCCCTGATATACTCACAGCAAAGTTCTTTTTCCTTCTTTGTTTAGGGGTAAAAAGAAGTCTGAAACTTGACCAGCGATATAATGTTAGTGAACATCCCAAAGCCATCCACACTGCTGAGAGTGACATTTAGATGAATGTAAATATGTGCTGCACGCTTTCCCCTCAATAACAAAATAATCACACAAGTGATGTTTTCTCACCGCTGTTATTTTAGTTAAAGTATCATAGGGATGTGGATATGTTTGCACCAGCTCTGCAGTTCTCTTGCAAAGCTCATGCAAACATATCCATGTTTTCTCACCGCTGCAGCACATATTAACATTCATCTAAATGTGGGTGGCATCGGTATGTTAGTTTACAGTATATATCACTGCAAAGATATTTTAGACCTCCTTTTAACCCTAAATAATGAATGAAAATGAACTTCGCCGCAAGAATATTTGGGCCTTAACCGTGAGCGTTTGAAGAGATATAAGCAACGTTTCAGCACGTTCCATCTGCATGTCACACCAGAAACTAATCCAACTATCTCAGTGTTTTACATGAGAGTCATAACATGCTGTTTTTCAGATGTGATCATCCTGTCAGTGATGTACAACACTTTGAATCGTGAATAAAACATCAAGCTCTTTCTGCAATCGGCGGCGTGGGGCTGTTGACAAAACCAAAGAGGCACAAATTTGCAGGATGTTCTTGCACCATCAGAGGTTGTCAGAAATACAGTCTTTCCTTTGATAAAACACTCTGTGAATGTTCTTTCACACAAAGAGATTCTCCAGAGATCACATTATACAAAACAGCTTCAAAAACACAGTCTGTCATTGCTGTTTCCTTAAAATCACTTTAAAAACACTCCAATAGTCTCGGATTGAATGTGCAAAGAGCCTAAAAAAAAACAGCTGCATATGACTAATATTGTGTCATTTACAGGTACGATCACATGTTAGGTTTCATTCATTTTTCATTAATTTATGAGTTTAACAAATGTTCCATGGATAAATGTCTAAAGATTGATTTGAATATAAGGCGTGTGTCATTTTATCAAACAGGATAAATGTTTTAAAGAGACACAAAACATTCCAGGATTCATCAGATCCATTGATAATGACTGATGTCTGCTGCTGTTTTCCCTCCAATGAATGATGTCACTTCCTGGAGGACGATGTCATTGAAGTATGGGCTTTTTTTGTTTTACAAAAGACTAACAGGATTTGTTTAAAATAGTAAATAAAATAATTATTGATTAAATCAATACAATCATGACAAAAATGAACATCTACTCAAACCAAAGTTGTAAATGTTTGTGCATAGCCCACCCAATCAACCTCTGTCTTAAGAAACTCACACACTCCCAATTGTTTTTCAAACACTTTATTTATTTATATCTTCATACTCTTTACTTGGTTCTTTCATTCAACCCCCTCGGGAATACTGTGTCCAGCTTTTTAATCCAGTGCCTTTCCCTCCTTAGTCTCTCCGCCTTCTTCTAATTGATATCATGTTCCAACCCGCATACTCTTATGTGCTGTATCCCATGTCTCTCAAAATGTGGCACAATATGCCCTTTGTCCACCAATCCTTTTCTTATTGAGTATCTGTGTGCTGTCATCCTCATCTGTCTGTCTACCTTCTCTGATTTGTTGGTCCCAACCTGCTATGGACCAGCATATCTTTCAGGTTCTTTCCTTTCTTGAAGGCTGCCATCATTCTGTACCACTCTCCCAACCGGCTTCCCTGAGTCCACTTTTCAAACTTCCTCCTAATGAATATCGCTAGCCCCTTTGCTGTCTGGGGAGAATTGTACTGTAAGTGGCAGAATCCTTTTCTTAAGCATTTCATTTCTTAAAGGGTTAGTTCACCCAAAAATGAAAATTTTGTCATTAATTACACACCCTCGTGCCGTTTTCGCTGATTCATTATGCTCCGAAGCTTCCTGAAGCAGTGTTTTGAAATCGGCCATCACTAAACAATTCGTTTTTTTTTTTTTTTTTGGCACACCAAAAATATTCTCGTCGCTTTATAATATTAATATTGAACCACTGTACTCACATGAACTTATTTAAATATGGTTTTAGTACCTTTATGTATCTTGAGAGAGGAAATGTCATTGCTCCCTATGTAGGCCTCACGGAGCAATCGGATTTAAACAAAAATATCTCAGTTTGCGTTCCGAAGATTAACGAAGGTCTTACGGGTCTGGAACGGCATGAGCGTAATAAATGACAGAATTTTCATTTTTGGGTGAACTAACCCTTTAAGCATTTTCTCCCCTATCACCCCCTTTTCAAATCAGTCTTCTCCTGTGTGATTTCCCACTTAACTCTAATGGAGGTGTGATGTCCATTTAAAATTTAAAATATCCACAAACTCTTCTTCCGTACATCATCATCATCATCATCATCATTATCATCATCCAGATATCTCCAGTACACTGTCTCTTCCCACTCGGCCATATTTATATTTGCATAGGCCGGTGCAAACTTTTTACCCATGGCCATACCTTTGATCTGAAGAAAATACCATCCATTGAGCTCAAAGTCATTCTTTGTGAGACTTAGCTCCAACAGTCTCAATATTGCCCCGTTTAGCCTTTCTCTGTCCGGATATTTTTTGAAACCCCTCTTTACCAATGCCAAGCCCCTCTGTGTCTCGACGTTCATGTAGAGACTATCAATATCCATCGAGAAGAGTTTTGCATCCTTCCTGATTCTCATGTCCCGTATCTTCTGCAAGAAATTATACTTTTTTTTTTTAGATATCTCACATGTCTCGTGGAAAGCGGATTAAGGAAAAATCCAATAAACTCTGCCACTCTATAACTCTCACTTCCACAGTCCGACATGATTGGTCTACCTGGGGGAACATATGGAAAAGGCCACGAGACTCTATCTTTATCCTGTCCCCTCACATACTGTATTTGCCTCTCTGTCAAGTAACCTTGTTGGCGTAGTTGTTCTAACTCCTCTGCAGTTATGTCTATGGACTCCAGGATTATTGGCTTGTCCAAGGGTTTGTAAAACTTCCCATCCTGTCACTGCCACATTGCCTCACTTTCGTATTGTACCCTATCCATCACCACTACAACACTGCCCTTATCCGCCAACTTAATTACAACAGTGTTGTCCCTCCTCAACCTCTTTAAGGCCTCCCATTCCCCTCTGGACAAATTCCAATCCTCCTCTGCCTCTATCGTCATCATCCTCTACCTCTATTGTTGTCATCCTCTACTATCCTCCACAAGAACTCTGGTGCCTGACTCTTCCTCGGCTCCCATCCTGAACTGGTGGTAAATGGTGCCCTCACTCCTCTGTCTAGCCCCCCTTCCTCTCCCTCAAAAAAGACAGCTAACTTAAGTCTCCTATGGTAAGCCAATAAACCAGCCTCTGCGTCTAATTTATTCCAATGCCCACTAACCACCCCCGCTCCTTTTGGTATGAGAGAAAGACCTTTTTGTAACAGTGACATTTCATCTTTATTGAGATTTCTTGTTTTGGGGAGGTTCACCACAGTACCATTCTTCTGGTTAACAGGGTGCCTCTCCCTTAGCAGTTTAAAGTGCTGCCACATCACCTCTCCCATCTCTGGCGTCCAGTGGGTTAGGTCTGTTTCTGTTTCAAACTGGCCATACGGGAGAGTCTCTGTGGCTTTTTCTGTGGTGTTAATGTGCCCATTCAGATCCCCCAGCAACATCTTTTCTTTTACCAACAAGAGGCAGTTAAAGTTGATCATGGGCACATAGTCTTGGGCATTTGGGAAAGTTTGTTCCGCTGCTCCCAGGACCCTCTTCAGCATTATTTCTAATAGAGCAATAGATGTATGCTTTCTTTTATTAATGCCAAATGACAGTAGCACTTTAGTCACCTCTGAACTTGTTGGTATCCTATTCTTTGGGAGTTGATAAACATGCGCCAATTGCGCACCTGGGTACCAACATCCGAGTCCCCCAGCACCAATATCAGTCTTCTTGGCTGAAGAATACCTGAACTTAAACACCCTTGTGCTCTTGTCTCTCGGAAAGACTCCTGTCTCTGTCCCTCTCCTGTATCTCTTGATCTTGCTCAATCTCCTCTTGTTGTCCTTCCCCAACTTGTTCTCCTTGATCTCCTTCCTCCTGTGCAGTGTTAGTGACAGAGTATAAAGTCTGTATAGTAGAAAAAGTATTCTGTTTATGGAGAATCCTCATGAAACACAAAAACCCAACGTGTGTGTGTGTATATGTATACGTATATGTAATGGTTTAATTTGACATGCTTATATTACGAAATTAAGTCTTTATAGGCATGTGAAGTGGAGAATGTCATATACTTCAAAAACCCAATTATAGTAAAATAGTTTTTTATGAGTTCTGCATATACTTTGGGATGTCCCATATAATAACTGACCATTGTTTTGTTTTTTTTGTTTTTTTCCTCCTCATTTGAAATGAGGTCTTTATAGGCCTTTGAAGTAGTAAAATGGGACACCATTAAACATAAACAATAGGGATGCACCGATCCGCCTTTTTCTCTTCCGATACCGATTCCGATACCTGGGATTCAGTATCGGCCGATACCAATCCGATATTCAAGTAATAATAAAAAAAGTGCTAAATTACATAATAAACTGTATGCCTCACTGTGTGGAAGAAACTGGGATCATTCTTTCGTGCAAGGTATCAGGCTTGACTTAAACATTACTTTCCTAACTTTGTAAAACAAAATAACAAGCAGACACAAATGTAGTGAATTATTTATTAAATAATTGTGCATCAGTGAAACAACTGTAAATAAACCAATAGCTTCACTAGCTTGGTAGACATTCAAAATAAACAGGAGTCCAGCTGATTCCTTCATCCATGACTCATGGCTTGTTTTTCATGAATGTTTGAGTCATACATGACATAAACTAAATATATTTATATAAATATAGGCTATACTATAAGATTAAAAGACATTTCTTTTTAAATTTATAGCGGAGTTTTTTTAATGAGGCAGCAACATATAATAGATAGGGCAGAACAAAAAAAAAATGCTATTAACAATCTTTCATTGCGCAAAAGTATTACAATATGAACGGCTCCCATACAGAGCGGCACAAAGCCCTTATGCGTATCCCGTGTGCAGAATGATGCGCTTGAAGCATCATGGAGTCACAGCGCGCAGCGGCAGCGCTCCGCATTGAAAAGTTCAAAGCACAAAGTGAAGATATATTGATGCATATTGTATTACCGGTATCATTGTCTACAGATGAAGTATAATAATAGAAAAATTTATTCGTCTTTGAGAGAGTTTCATTGTGTTGACTGTCGTAACCGAATGTGACACGCAGTCTGAATGCTGAGTGGAGAATGACTGACAGCCGCAGTGGAGGGAGGCATTTACGTGAACTTTAACTTAACGACTTAAATATTTATCTGTACCTCAAATTAAACTATGGAATGGCTTCAGAACACTTGGAATATAGTGCACGGAAACTTCATGGTGCTTTTTAATGTTTTTGTGCCTTTTGTGGAGCTTAACAATATCACAGAATAGTACAAGCACAATATCGGATTTGGATCGGTCCCATCCGGCCGATACCCGATCCGGCAAAAATGGCAGTATCGGAGCCGATACCCGATCTGAGTATCGGATCGGTGCATCCCTAATAAACAATCCTTTTTTTTTTCTTTTTCTCGGATGCTGATATCCTTCTGAAGTCTGTACAGAGATGCAAACAAGCTGTTTAAACAGTTTTATTATAACTTATATTGTATTATAATGTAATACACCGATCAGGCATAACATTATAACTACTGACAGATGAAGTGAATAACACTGATTATCTCTTCATCACGGCACCTGTTAGTGGGTGGGATATATTAGGCAGCAAGTGAACATTTTGTCTTCAAAATTGATGTGTTAGAAGCAGGAATTTGACAATTTGACGAGTTTGACAAGGGCCAAATTGTGATGGCTAGACGACTGGGTAAGAGCATCTCCAAAACTGCAGCTCTTGTGGGGTGTTCCCGGTCTGCAGTGGTCAGTATCTGTCAAAAGTGGTCCAAGGAAGGAACAATGGTGAACCGGTGACAGGGTGGGAACAACATAATATTAGGAAGTTGGCCATAATGTTATGCCTGATCGGTGTATGTATTTTATTATGAGTATTTGTCACAGTTACTGAAACACAGGCAACAGGATAAATACAGAAACAACCCAGTAATCAATTATCAATGAGTGTTGACTTGTAGATAATAATTCTTGTATTTTGCAGGAAGGACAAGGACAGATGAAGAAGGAGGCTGTCCAAGGATGAAGACGATGATGACCAATGAACAGGCAAGTAGAGAGTTGAGTAAGTCTTGCACCTTGGTGAGAGACGAGACCAGAAAACTCAGTGAAGGTAAGTGTGGGTTTATATGCAGGTCCTAAGTAATTGGTGACAGGTGCAGGGAATCAGTATTCGGGTGAGTTAGAATGAGGAGGCAGAATTGGCTGAATCTATAAAAAATTAAATACTTGTATTATTGCAACAGTAAAATATTTCTTTATTAATTTAATAAATATACAGTACAATACCATTGAAAAGTTTTAGATTGGTAAGTTTTTTTTTTTTTTTTTAATGTCTCTTCTGCTCATGGGAATATTTATTTGATCCAAACATACAGCAAAAAACAACAACAAAAACAAACAAACAAACAAAAAAAAAAAAAACCCAGTACAATTTAAAATAACTGTTTACAATTTGAATATATTTTTAAAATGCAATTTATGTGTTGGCAAAGCTGAATTTTCAGCATCATTACTCCAGTCTTCAGTGTCACATGATCCTTCAGAAATCATTCTAATATGCTGACTTGCTGATCAAGAAACATTTATTATTATTATCAATATTGATCAACATTTTTTTTTTTTTTTCTCCAGGATTCTTTGATTAATAGAAAGTTCAAAAGAATAGCATTTATCTGAAATAGAAAGCTTTTGTAACTTTCCATTTATCTGAAATAGAAAGCTTTTGTACATTTTTTTTTTGGAAAGGAATTAAAGAAATTAATACTTTCATTCAGCATTAAGCATTAAACTGATCAAAAGTGACAGTAAAGACGTTTATAATGTTACAAAAGCTTTCAGAACTCAGCTGCTGCTAGCAGATGGGACAAACCAGCACTGCTTACTGCTTATCGTCATGGACTGAATTCAGCTCTGCATCTGCAACTGGCAGCCTATAACAACACCATGAGGCTAGAGCAATTCATTCAGTTGTCGATTCAGGTTGCCTGTCACATGAGGAGTTGCCAGGAAGATCAACCTGCCTTGCAGTCAACTCCAACACTTTGCCAACCAGCTCTGTCAGCCTCCCCAGAACCAGAGATGGAGCAGATGCAAATAGATGCTTTCCACCTATCCTCCACCGAAAGATGCTGACCCAGCATTTGTTATTACTGCAGATCTGAGGGACACATTAAATCTATGTGTCCCATAAGTCCACCATTATCAGTGTGTTGTTTCCTCACCTTCTGTAAACAGTAAGCCGCTAACCACTACTGGAACACTACCTTTGAGGTATCATCCACAGTCACAGCTCTATAGCACGTCACAAGCTCAGCTTCTTGTATGGCTTCTCACCACAACACAGCAGCGGAGCAGCGCCTTCACAAAAGCAGCTTGTGATGCCGTCCACTGAAGAGATGGTTTTCTATGGTGACAAACTTCTATTTCAGACTTGTTCAGACGGTGACTTGTCAACGGTTGATTTGTGCATTTGAATTGGCGTTTGGTGCCGCTTCATAGAGGCAGCTAGCACCAACCACTTCTAGCAGCCCCCGAACCTGTGCAGCTTTACAGTGATAACAGGAAGATAATTTGGGCTGCACAGCAGCTCTAGAAGAAAATTGTCTCATTGTCCAGCTTAAGTAAGTTCAGTATAGTTTCATTCCATTGTAAAAATCATTAGTTATTAGTTTAGTTCATTTAACTATACAGCAGCTCTGGAGAAAACAGTGATGTCATTGTCCAGCTTAGTTCAGTTAGCATATTATGGTGTCAGATCAAAAACGTGGTTGAATATCAAGTAGAATGTCAAGTGTCCCCAACTAAGCAAGCCAGAGGGAACAGTGGCAAGGAACCCAAACTCAATCAGGTGATAAAAATGGAGAGAAAAAAAAAACCTTGGGAGAAACCAGGCTCAGTCGGGGGGCCAGTTCTCCTCTGGCCAACAACGAACAGTGCATGATTATGATTCAGGCAGTGTTACAGGTCATAAGTCAAATTGGGATCCAAACAGTCAAAATATTTAATCCAGTTCCATCTGGTTGAAGATCAGATTCATCATGCCGGTATGGAAACAGTTTTGTTGAGGATCTGTGCCACTGGCTTTTGTGTCAATCGCAATAGACGTGTAGGACTATAATGCGTTAAGAGCTCACTCAAGTACTGGGGAGCTGTTTTTAATATGGAAGAATGTGGTTTTACAAATGTTAGAAATGTTGTAATGTGAGCAGCATGTATGTAAAAGTTTGTAGTTTTAAGAAAATGACGTTTATGCGTGGTTTGTGAAAAAAAAAAAAAAAAAAAAAAGTCACTGAAATAAGGCCATAAAACCCATACTGAATATTTGTTCTCAAGACTTTTGAAAAATGTATGACGTAGGCTAGAATTTTTGCTTCAAAACAATGTGAAAATCATCATTCCCACTCATTCACATAAAATCTGGCATCTGGTTTCTGTAAAAAACAACAACAAAACAACTGTGAACATGCTGATATCAGAAGCAACCTGGGCTGCATCTAATTGTGATTTTTCTGGTTAAAATTGTGATTCACCAAAAATATAAAGAACACCAGGGGCCCGTTTCAATAAGCAGGTTCAACCAACTCTGAATTAAAACTTGGACTCTGAGTCGACTTACCCTGAGATGAGAAACTCTTGAGTTTTCGGTTTCAGAACAGCTGAATTGAGTTAGTTCAATCAACTCTGAGTAGACTGACTCTGAGTTAAGTGCATCAAGCACGACTATAAAAAGCCATGATCAATAGAGCTCCGATATTACGATCCAACATGGCAACAGCACCCAACAAAAATATTTCTGCATACTTCCAGGGCAATACAAGTTTAATTCTTATCATATCAGAGGTGAAAACTAGCAGAACTTTAAGTTATTGAACTAATATTTATTTTCATGGTATCCCATGGCAAAAAATAACAATAAAAATTACGCATTTTTATCTGCCAATGGGATTAGAAAAATAAGGCAGCGGCCATTTACACTAAGTGGAAATAGCATATTTTTGTAGCGATAGATGCTATTTACAGTAAGTGCAAATATTAGGGATACTATAATACTATTTTCCTATTAGGGAAAATAGTGAAATATTCTATTTAGCATGTAAAAGTAGCAGTTTTTTTTTTTTTGCAATAAGTGTAAATAGCAATTAGATGCTATTTATACTTTATACTGGCAGATACATACTATTTGCACCTTAGTATTGCTGTGCATTAACAGGATGCAATAATAACAGAGTTCAAATGATAATATTTATTAAAATTATAAATAGTTTTATCCAGGGCTCTGAACCGGTTCAAGGAACGAAAACCGGAAACGAACGAAATTTTGACCGGAATGTAACAGAAACGGAAACGAAATCAAATGTAATCGTTCTGAACAGAAACGCTAATTTGAAATGGCCATTAACTGGTTAATAACGTTATTTTTTCGTTCTATTTAATTTTTTGATTTGGCAGTCAACCAATCACGAATTCAAATAGTACAGTCTATGCAAATATGACGCTGGCACATCTAAAGTGTGTGAAATGCCTGCGCTCAGGCTCTACAGTGAGTCAAAGGCTCAGGCTCAGCTGTCACGTCATCATAGGTAAGTCACAAAGGCAATGCCCTGGCATTAGTTTTTCCAATGATATATGTCACCAACCGTCAAGCATTAGGCCTACATTCAAGTGAAAATGAATGTCAAGTAGGCTAATATGCAGCTTGTTGTGCGTTTTGAAACCAGCGAAAATTGCAGGATATGTAGAACATAAGTTCACACAACGTCACATCACGCACATGCAGCGCTTCTGTGAACGGAGAAAACGGAATAAAACTATAGGCCTACATAATACAATAAAAGGGAATATTTAGGCCCATATAGGCTACGCTATATTTTACTATATAATTAGGTCTACAGATTAACAAAAAGAAAGTGGTTCATTGTGGCGCACTCCAAAGATCTAGGAAAGGAAACAGACATTCTGCTTGTTTTCGTTATTTAAGTGTCTTTTGTAAATGTATGAATGATGTCTTGCTTTTACCTGTATGACTATAAATTACGGAGTACAGTTTACTGTCTTAGAAGGGAAAAAAAAATCCAGTGGTCGCGCCGGCGCCTCACGCGCGCGCACACACAAATTCTTGCATTGCTTACTTGATATCGCAGCCTGTTAAATAATTAAAATAAAATACAATCAACCAAACATATAAAACGCTACACTGCTCAATTCAAGTCTGTAACACAATCTGCCGTTTACCACCCGTGACCACCGCCTGACTGTGCTGTTATGTGAAGGATGATGTCATTAATGCGAGTGAAGCACAAAGCTTACGGTAAATAATAGTTTAGCATTCGTCTCGAAAATGGAAACAGTGCTGAATGAGAAAGGTAGGCTTCAGATTCACTTTAAATTAATTCGTTTAGCATCTTATTTAGTTTTATTTCTAATAAATAAACCTGTTTCTCGCCTTGAATGTAGGCTAGCAATAGAAGCTGGAATGGCGTTAAAGAAAAGAGATTTTTTTTTAATTTTTTTTTTTTATTCGTTTTGGCTTGATGTAGGCTATAGCCTGAATAGGCTGTTAACTTTAGAGGTTTTGTGGTAAAATAAAATAGGGCAGTTTTGTTCATAATTTATGTTTACAAACATTATAATTATATTATATAGGCTAGGCTATTTGTAAACATTTTATTTTATTTACCAATAAATTACATTATTTCTGAATGTAATAATAAAATGCGACGTATACGCGACATATCTTTTTTCCTTTCAGGAATAGCGTCGGTATTTTTAACCATGCAGCAAACATTTTAAAATATCTTTAAAATACTTTATAAACCGTTGATAGTTTTTCCTTTCGTTTAATAGGTTTACATTTGGACAGAATCTTGTTATAAAAGATAATTGTAGTCCTATTGGCTAAGACGGCAAATACTCTCTTTGTTTTTTAATAAATAAAATGCTGTACGTATTATTATTAGTATTATTATTATTATTATTACATGCAAACAAAAAAAAAGTTTAAAAACATAACGTTATTAACCGTTATTTTTTTCTAAACAAACCGGTTTCGGACCGTTAATAATACAGAAGGAACGCTGGAACAGAAACGTTAAAATACCGATTCTGCTCGGAGTGAAACGATTGATTTTTTTTTTTTTTTTTTTTTTTTTTCGTTTTAGAACTTTTAGAACATTTTCTTCATTTTTATTGAAAATAAATGCCTTTCTGTTGTGATATGTAATAGGAAAAGGGAGAAGAGCGAGCTCGGCAAAAGGCGGACTCGAATCCGGGTCAGTCGCATCACAAGCTACTTCTACACGCCTTACACGCTACTTCCTACGCAACTAAAATCGTTAAACCCCATGCATCGTTTTTAACCTTGTGTGACATTGATAGGTGGAGTTAGTGTAAACTCCGGATAATCTTATTTTCCGTTTACATTAAGATAATTTTTTATTACCACACTGGCAAATAATTTTACTTAAGTAAAATGCACTTAATTTAGATTCCCCCCAGGAAACAAGACCTAAATATCTCATTTCATTTTCTTATATAGAAAATGCATCTTGATTTAGGAATTTTTAGATATCTGTACTTGAAATAAGACAAAAATACTCAGTAAGAAAAGCATTTTTGCAGCATGAATGAATGAATAAATTATTTAAACATCACTTGGGCTTTAAAAAAGGGGAGGAGACCGAAAGAATCTCATAATTCTCTGTTATGCACATTGCAGAGCTTCCGTGTTTACATCCGAATGCCGACTCATTGGCCGGCTCCTGCGTCAGCATCACACGCATGCATCGTGTCAACACAGCCTCGGCCAATACTGAGCCCATGTTCGGACATAAACACGGAAGCTATGCAATGCGTTCACTGCACCAACTGCACAACAGACTGACAGGGAAAAGGAAAAATTGTTGAATAAAGTCGCTATTTTGTTTTTGTTTTTACGCACAAAAAGTATTCTCATTACATCTTAAAACATTAAGGTTGAACCACTGCAGTCAGGTCAAATTTTTTAACGATGTCTTTAGTACTTTTCTGGATCTTGAAAGTGGTGGTTATATTGCTGTCTATGGACGAGGCATATACCTCTCGGATTTCATCAAAAATATCTTAATTTGTGTTCCGAAGATGAACGAAGGTCTTATGGGTGTGGAACGACATGAGGGTGAGTAATTAATGACAGAATTTTCATTTTTGGATGAACTAACCCTTTAAGGAATATAGGGTAACACTTTATAATAATGTTCAGTTATAAGTCACTTATAAATTATTAGTTAATGATGAACTAATCATTTACAAAACATGACTATATGTTCATAAATGATTAATAAGTGATATGTTAACATTTTATGAATGTTTTATTAATTCAGTTATAAGTCATTTATAAATTATTAGATAATGTTGAACAAATCATTTACAAAACATGAATATACCTTCATAAATGATTAATAAGTGATATACTAACATTTTCAGTTATGTCATTTATAATGTATTAGTTAATGATGAACAAATAATTTACAAAACATGACTATACATTCATAAATGATTAATAAGTGTTATGTTATCGATTTACAAATGTGTTGTAAGTTATCTTAAAAAAAGTTTAAATCATGAAATCAAACAGATCATTAGTAGATGGTAAGAAGGTAAGAAAGGTCTATAAATGATATGTAACACATTTACAAGTGATGAATAGTTTACACTTTAGAATAGGGGATGCAGAAAGTGTTATAAATGACTTGTATACATATACAAATAATTTGTAACAGGAAAGAAAGGTCTACAAATGATATGTAACACATTTATAAGTGATGAATAGTTTACACTTTAGAATACGGGATGCAGAAAGCGTTGTAAATGATTTATTCATGCATTTACACATCAACTATAACAGGTGTTGAACACTTTGTAGTGTGTACTGCAGTGTAAGTGCTGACTGGTGAGGGTATAGACACACATGGAGTCTTTAACTCTGTGCACCTGATGTGAGCTTCAGTGGAAGGTAAAACCGGTTCAGAGGTTGACTTTATCACTAGATCCCACACACTCCACACAGAACACAAGTCTGTGCTGATGAGTGAAAGGATTTAATATAATCCACTGGAATCACCTGACTGTAAGGCATTTATAAATATATGTTTTTTTAAGATAACTTACAACACATTTGTAAATTGTTAGCATACCACTTTTTAATCATTTATGAACATATATTGTCATGTTTTGTAAATCATTCGTTCATCATTAACTAATAACTTATAAGTGTCTCATAACTGAATTAATAAAACATTCATAAAATGTTAACATATCACTTATTTATCATTTATGAATGTATAGCCATGTTTTGTAAATGATTCGTTCATAATTAACAAATAATTTATAAATGACGTATAACTGAATTAATAAAACATTTATAAAATATTAGTAGATCACTTATCAATCATTTATGAATGTATATTCATGTTTTGTAAATGATTCGTTAATCATTAATTAATAATGTATAAATGACTTATAACTGAACGTTATTATAAAGTGTTACCGAATATAGTCATGTATACTCTTTTAAAGTGTACACTTAAAGTGTAACTTCACCGATTTTCAACCCGCTTTGTGTTTTTTTACAATGTTGGTAGTATATGTAACTGAACAATGTTTACTTGCTCTCTGTGTTACCTGGACCAAGAAATTCATGTTTATTTGTCAGCAAAAATCCACCGGATGACAGCTTCAGAGCTTTTGTGAAAACTACAGATTATACTTCCGCATTATTGTATCCCCGCCCATGGACAGTTGGATCGATAGAGGATTATAAACGCAACAGTTATTGTAAGGGTAGGTTTATTACTGAAAATTTTGTTGTACTTTGTGTACTCTTAAAACAGAGTCCAGTGGTGAAAAGGAAGACAACAAGCCTCTTTCTCTGATTCAGATTCTTTCTTTGATTTTAATTTTCTACTGCTTAGCCAGCCAAGTTTTATTGAAAGCCATTTTGCCAGCAGTGAAGTACCCCTTTAAGTGGCCTTTCATTACCATCATATTAGCTGCAACTGAAAGCATGCAAACACAGTTTTTTTTGTTGTTGTTGTTGTTTTAATTGCACATTAAATACAGTTAAATATTTTTTTCACAAGGGTTGATAGACATGTTAACTATGCAAAAGAGCAGCATATAGATTCTTCAAAATTTCTCCCTTTGTGTCCCGTAGAAGTCTGAAAATCGGCTAAGGTTGTAATGAAAAGAAACTGAATAAATTATGACAGAATTTTCAGTTTTGCATTAACTATCACTTTAAATAATCGTCCCTCGCCCTGCCTCACTCTTTCCTTTTCACTTAAATGAGAAACTAAAAGCCAATGGCAGAGATTAATATTGGGCTGAGCAAAGATACAATTGGCCCCAGGCACTGATGAACAGAATGCAATGAATGAATTCAACCCACCCGTCATATCGCTCATGCTCTCTCTCTCTCTCTCTCTCTCTCTCTCTCTCTCTCTCTCTTGGTCTTGGACACTTCAGAAGTTTTTGTCACATCCGCTCTTATCTCGGTTAATTCTTCTGACACCTCTCAGATAAATTCGGAGCCTGTCACAACTCCCTGAACTCCTCAACGGCTGAGCTGAATTTCATACTCTTTCTCACTTTATGAGCTATATTTACCAATTTTCTTTAAGAATTTTGGCTTTAAGCTTGTCATGCCCACGGAACAAAAGCTCTTTTGTTGTCACTGGGAGTTGAATCCTTTTGGACACTGTTAATATTGTAATGAAGGCCATTAAGTCCAGATTTAAATAACGCTTAAGACACGATTTCTCTGAACATTGTGATCCACCTAGAATGAGCAGATGTGTGAGAGCTTCCAGAATTCCCCCCTTGAGGATGTCTACACTTGATGTGTCAAAGCGAATGTTGCAAATCCATTTGTCTTTTGTGTCAGAAGTTGCGCATGCGCTTGAAGTGCATCAGAAACAAAACAGGGCATCAGTTTAATGTCGGAAATATGTTGTTGCGTCGTGCCACATTGAGCGTAGACAGCGTCAATGATTATAATGGGTTCAATTCTTCTTTTGTAACATGTCTGTTCTTAAACTAACTGATAATGAATGTGTGTCTGTAAACTCATTAAAAAAATCTAAAAACATACCATCCAGTGAAAGACCCAAAGTCCTTATGGATTTCTGCTGTTTATCCATCCAATCATCCATCCAAGCTATTACAAGTAACAGTTCCTGAGCGGCTCTGGTCAGATCATCAAGTTCCAGCTGTTCAAGCTAAATCTTCTTTTTGTGTAGTTTCATAAAAGAAGCTAGTGTACACCTAACAGTTTGCTTTGGACTAATACTGTAATTGAGTCCATACGGAGATCTGATAGCACAGCAGAACATTTTCTTTGGTCATAAGCGGATACCAATGTTCTATGAGATCAGGATCAAGTGTACAATTAATATTTTGAAACAACGATCCCATCCTGTAGACAGTAAATTATCTGTAGTTCTTTAGAGCAAGCAGTGTGTTCTTATCCAAGATCGAAAAAAATTAAAAAGGAAAAATTAAGACCATGAAGTGTCAGATCAATATGTTCATTATTTTCATGATTTAATTAAATTTTGGTCTGTTTTTCACCAAAACTCAATCATATTTCCTCAGAACACTTGAAATATAAGGCACTAGTCACACGGGAGTATTTTGTAAGACCTTTTCATCCTTTTTTAAAGCTTGAAGGTCACTCTTCACTGCCATTAAATGGACGAGTACAAACCGAACATTATTTTAGACCTATCATTATTTTAATTTCATTATGGAAGTGTACTAAGTGTACTGAAATAAAGTGTATTTAAAGTGCACTTTTTTCACCTGGGATAGAAAATACACTTATGAATTTTTAAAATATAAGAATATTATATGATAAATATATACAAAATATATTTATAATGTATTGCCCACATATTTTCATACATTAAATAATTCATTTCAAATGTATTGTAACTACATTAATATTCCCTTTATATGATATACTTACTACATGTTAATGGTGTCTTTAAATAGTACTGTCACGTGAAATAAGGAGGATTCAATAGCGAATTCAGCAAATATCAGTTTATTAAGAAAAATAGCAGCAGGAAAGATAGAAAGGGTCAGACGTCATGGGTGCAGAGGGCAAAGGTTTTTTTTTTTTTTTTTTTTTTTATGGTAGTGCAGAGACTGCAATGGGCAAACCAGACAAAAATCCAACAGGTAATCCAAAACTGCCACAAAGGGGAATATCCAGAACAGGATCGAGAGACTCAAACACAGCCAGGACTGCACAAAGTCAAGTCAAGTCACCTTTATTTATATAGCGCTTTTTACAATGCAGATTGTGTCAAAGCAGCTTTACAGTGATAACTGGTGTGTAATTTTGGCTGCACAGCAGCTCTTAAAGAAAATTGTGTCATTGTCCAGCTTAAGTAAATTCAGTATTGATTCATTCGGTTGTAAGAATCAGTAGTTATTAATTTAGTTAATTTATCTATATCAGCACTGGAGTGAACAGTGATGTCATCTTCCAGTTCACATACAATGGTGTCAATGCAGGCAGATCAAAACACTGTTGAATATCAAATGTCAAGTGTCCCCAACTAAGCAAGCCAAAGGCGAAAGCGGCAAGGAACCCAAACTCCAACATCAGGTGGCAAACAGGTGTTAAAATGAAGAAAAAAACCTTGGGAGAAACCAGGCTCAGTCGGGGGGCCAGTTCTCCTCTGGCCAACAGTGAACGGTGCTTTATTATGCTTCAGGCAGCTATCATAAGTCCGATTCGGATCACAACAGTCAAAGTATTTATTCCAGTTTCATCCAGTTGAGGATCGCATTCATCACGCCGGTATGGACGGTTTGTTGAGGAACTGTGCCACTGGCTGTCGTGTCGATAAGGCCTTCACAGTGGATGATCTAGTTGACTCAATCTCTGCTGACACTTCAGGGCTGCGTTGTGGTCGTGTCAAGGCGCAGGTCCTCGATCTCACCTGGATACGGCCCGGATCCGGCTGACTACGGTAAACCTTAGGATAAACAGAGAGACTAATATTAGCGTAGATGCCATTCTTCTTCTGATGTAAAGAGTACATCTGGTGTTATAGGAAGTGTTCCCGCTTCCGGCTGACCTAATTTATGCAGCCTAACAATCCTTTAACAGATTTGAAAACATAAATTGATAATGTGTTATGTGTATGCCAGGTTAAAGAGATACGTTTTTAGTCTAGATTTAAACTGACAGAGTGTGTCTGCTTCCCAAACAATGCAAGGAAGATTGTTCCAGAGTTTAGGTGCTAAATAGGAGAAGGATCTACCGCCTGCAGTTGATTTTGATATTCTAGGTATTATCTGGCCTGAATTTTGAGATCGCAATAGACGTGAAGGATTATGATGCGTTAAGAGCTCGCTCAGGTATTGGGGAGCTAAAACATTTTGTGCTTTGTAAGTAATTAGCAAGATTTTAAAATCTATATGATGTTTAACAGGAAGCCAATGCAGTGTTGGCAGAACCGGGCTAATATGGTCATACTTCCTAGTTCTAGTAAGAACTCTAGCTGCTGCGTTTTGTACGAGCTGTAGTTTATTTATCAAGCGAGCGGAACAACCACCCAGGAGAGCGTTACAGTAATCTAGCCTTGAGATCATGAACGCATGAACTAACTGTTCTGCATTTGTCATTGAGAGCATATGTCGTAGTTTAGATATATTTTTAAGATGGAAGAATGCAGTTTTACAGATGCTAGAAAAATGGCTTTCAAATGAAAGATTGGTATCAAAGAGCACACCCAGGTTCCTACGTGACGACGAAGACTGAACAGAGCAGCCATCATGTTAGACAGTATTGTAGGTTATTACATGAAGACGTTTTTGGTCCAAAAATTAGAATCTCTGTTTTTTTCTGAATTTAGTAGTAGGAAATTACTGGTCATCCAATTTTTTTTTTATATATATATATATCAGCTATGCATTCCATTAATTTTGTGAATTGGTAAGTTTCGTCAGGGCGCGAAGAAATATAGAGCTGAGTATCATCAGTGTAACAGTGAAAACTAATGCCATGCCAAACACATGATCTGACAAAACAGGGCAAAATGCACAGACATTAAATAGAAGAGCTGATGAAACACAGCTGACGCTGATCAGCTCATCAGCAGCAACACATACTCACAGAGAGACAGAGTAAACCCGCGAACAGTGACAAGTACAATCAAGTACACTATTAGGCCCTGTCCACATGAATGCGGGTATTTTCAAAACTGCAGCTTTTTCTATGCGGTTTGGCCATTTGTCCACACGCAAACGCTGTATCTGGATACTGAAACCAAACTTTTTTGAAAACTCCGGCCAGGGTGAAGATTTTTTAGAAACTCCGGTTACAACGTTGTCGTGTAGATGGTGAAACCGGAGATTCTGGCCAGTGACATCGGAGTGCACGCTGTTATCTCCCTTGTTTGACGTCAGATTGTGCGCCGCTATCTCTGTTGTTCACATGAGACGAGTCTGTGCAATGAAGGACGTAGCCAAAATATAGCTGCTGATAACTTTGCTAACAGGGCTTGTAAAATGTCTACAGCTACATGCACAGTTCTCCCATTATATTGCGGAACAGAGGCGTCAGAAGCAATACTACGCAGGTCACTGCTTATGACAATGTTATTTATTTATTTATTTTTTACTTTGAATGAATACATCTCATTGTATTGTTCTGGCTTATGGAATTAATAATAGGCTAATACTAATAATAGTAATAAAATGCTTAATGAAATGACAATGTTGTTAGCCTACCGGAACCGGTAATAAACTTTTTTCCTGGCTTCTGATTGGCCAACATGGCTTTTGACAGCGGTTCATTGCATGTTATTGCGTTCTCAGGTGGATGGAGATTTTTTTAAAACCATGCTTGTGGACGCAATTTTTATTTTTTTTTTAAACGTAGGAGGAAAAACTATAAAATATAGCTATAAAAATATATCACTTAAAGTATTTTATGCTAAAAGTATATTTACTGTTACATTGTTAATTTTAGTACACATTTAACCTGCATGTTTTATTTGTCATAAAAATCCTTTAAAATAGAAATTAGCAGAATATATAAAATTTTATGTAAAGCGTTCATAGCACATTTTTAAGTAATGCACTTATAAAACACTTCTGTATATTTTGTTTACTTTATCTGACTACTCTTAAAATCGATTTAAGTGTTAGTGCTGATTAGTGAATTTATATTAAGTGTACTTAAGTATCACAGTTGGGAAATTGTACTTATAACTAGTACATTAGTAATATATTTTAATAAAAGCAATTTAATTCAAATTTGGGATTACTATATAAAAGTCTACCTGTGGGAACGTTTTCGCGAGTCGCCTAAATACGTACCAATGCGTATGTATCACTGCAGTTTCCAACAGAAATGAACGCTAGAGGCAGTAAAACGGCAAGCGCTTTTGATCGTTTTCATACACAGTTGCGATTACGGGGTCAGATTATGGATTAATAAAGACTCGTTTTCACGTCTTCTTGCACAATATTATGTTATGCCTTAAAAACGCTTTTTTTACCACAGTGCATGATTTATAAACGAATATATTTTGGAATTGCATCGCTTAACCAGCTCCGTATGTTTCGCTTTTCTAATAAGTTTGCTCGGTAGCTTAGCTGATACAGAGTTGTGTTTAAGACGAGGAAGCTCTGGGTACGAATCCCGTGAAAGGCGAGTCACGGTAAGAGAGCTCAAAACAAGCTAAAAAGGCACGATTACGGGTGCTTTTTATGTCACATTTGCTTTTGTTAACACTATCGGGTAGGTTTAGGTGTAGTGTTGGTGGTACGTTATTTTGAAACGTAATGGAGTGCAAATTTCAAATCAGAACTGCGGTGATTCGTATAAAAACCAACGTCATAAAAACGTACAATGTTCACGTTTATCTGTTCCGGCAAAAAAAAAAAAAAAAAAAAAAAAAAAAAATTAACACGCTTTTAGTGCCACTCAGTGGACATTTCACATCGAAACTGCAGCGATATGTACGTATTGGTACGTATTTTGCGACTCGCGAAAACGTTCCCACAGGTACGTTTTTCTAATGACACTGGGTTGGCATTAGTGGTATTTGCAGTGGAGTACAACTGAAGTTGAAATACACTTTTAATTAATGTATTTATAGTGTATAAATTTTACACTTTTATTTAGGTCAAAAAAAAAAAAAAAAAAAGAGTGTACTAAAAATGTACTTGCTTGTATTTAAGGTTTTTTTTTTTTTTTTTTTTTTGTGCATTCAAGTATACTTTTTTCCCACCTGGGCAATGATGAAATGATGAACTGATTTTTGTCTTTCTGTGTATAAAATGCATTAAAGTGTAACTGAAGTTGGCATGCAATTCATTCAGTTCATGAAATTAGTCAGGTTATACTTGACTCCTCATATTTTTGCAGTTTTTTACAATTGCTACTAAAGGTTTACCAATACTTCAAGTACTTTTTCTAAAATTTTAACACAGCAACACACCTACATCACACAATTAGCCAAATAGTTAATTTTCTGCCCCAAACCATATTTTGTTAAATTAATACAAACTCATTTCAAAATTATAAAACCCTTTTTCTACATATACAAACTCTACCAAAACACAGCAAACCTGATTCAAAATTAAGTAATTCTATCAAAACTCTAGCACTAGTTGTCTATCCAACATGCACATAGTCAATCATAATGCAATGACTGTCGAAATACTAACAGGTAATGGCATTATGAAAACTGCATTACTTGTAATGTTTCAGTTCTACCTGCAGACAATATGAAATCTATTGTTTTTATAATTAAATTTCCTTTTACTGCAGTAAAAGTAGAATGCATACATGTAAGCCATTCTAAATTTTTGGTTGAGTGTTGAATGTGTGTATTCTTGGCAACATAGCAACATACTATTTAAAAGTAAATGAGTCATTACATTATAGAATGTATAGTAGAAAAAAAGAAGAAGAAAGTAACAGAATTGCTCAGGGCAGCTACTGGTCAAATGGGTCCCTTATGCAGAACTTCAGTTGCTACCTCCATTGAAATTGCTTTCTGGGGGTGGGGTGGGGTGTTGATGGTGCCCCCATAGAGGATGGGATGGTGCCCCCTTAGTGCCCTATGCAGACTGCATATTCTGCGTATATAGAACAGATGTATATGGAATTGTTGTAATAAAAGCTTTACATGAAGCTTTTACTGAAATGAAAACATGAAATTGCTGCCATTGATCAACAACACATCCAACATTTCTATGGAGGCTTTTTACCACCACAGAATAAAAAAAAAAAAAAAAAAAAAAAAAAAATTATATAAGGTAATTGTGTCTTTTTTTTCTTGCAATTGCGAGGTTACATCTCATAATTCAGAGTTTTTCCTCTGAATTGTGAGCTATAAACTAGGAATTGAGAGAAAAAAAAGTCACAATTACCTTTTGTATTTTCTATTCCATGGCAGAAATAAGCTTTCATAGGTCCCACATGTGTAAGGGGGAAAACATACAGATGCACAGTTCAGCACACATTCGTACTCCTTTGCCCTACCTCTTCTCCCTTGTCCTGATCCAACTACTCCTCTTCTCCTTAAACTCTTCCTCTCCCTCACCCAGACATTATTTTTTTCTCTCTCTGCTTCTCTGAGTTGTTCAGCATCCACACTGAACAAAATCAAAAAGTCCATTTTTACTGTATATGTCCAAGTAATGGAAAGAACTTCAACACCTGACTAAGATTGGAATCAGCTATTTCTCAATATTTCAGTGATCTGTTGCCTAAAAATGCTTATCAGTTGTTTCAATATTTTAATATATATATATATATATATATATATATATATATATATAAAATATTTTCAGTACTTTTGAGCTGCTGTTGTTGCAGAAGTGGAGGATTTATACTATATTTAAGGTCTGGAACATTAGGTCTTCATTTCTGACATGCTGTGTTTAAGCATTTGTAAATAAGACCAGAAATATCCATGATTTTGGTATTGGGTAAGCTTGTGTGTAAAGAAAATTTAATCATTTTAGAAATTTTAATTGACTGCATTTTGTGTGAAAATGACATGAATTGTGTTAATGGTATGGTCACCATGCTAATTTTGTTTAGAGTTTTGAAAATGTGACTACAGATTGGACGAAAGTATGTTTGCAATTGAAAAAAAAAAAACTGTGAATGGAAAAACGTGGTTTTGTGCTTCTACCGTGTGACAGATAGAGTTTGATTGGACGATTGTTGTTTGACGTCAACAATAAACAATACAGAGTGTTTTGTTTTGTTTTAAAAATTAATATGTCTATTTATTTTGCTATTCTACATAAGCTACATGGTTGGTCGCATTTTATTATTTGCATTTAGTATGTTAGTTTAGTCAACAGAACATAAGAGCCATAAGAACTCTTTGCTAAAAGTAGAAAAAGAGAAATAAGACAAACTCAGAAATGCTCACACTGACTCCCAAACAGACAGACAGACAGACAGGGGCACCTGTCACTTAGAAAATAAGAGAAGTGAAGTGTTTGAGACCGACAGACAATGAGTTGGCCTTTTTCACTTCATTGACTGCAGAGTCTCATGAAGCAGAAGAAATGAGCAAGTCAGACCTGTCTGTCTCTCACAGGAGTGATACTGTCAGCCATGAGCTCAGCCGTCTCACATTGAGCTCGTTCAGAGACACAGAGGGAAGGAAACGAGGGACTAACGTAAATGAATGAATGAAACACAGAGTACATTTACATTCAGAGTCAGTAAGAGGCAGAGCCTCATAATAAAAATATCAGGTGTAGAAACATTGGGTTGCGTTTAGTAATCAAAAAAGAGCAAATGGAGAAATGAAACTATTTCTCTCTCTCTCTCTCTCTAGCCATCTCTAAATGTCTTTCACAGGGTTAATGAGCAAATCTGTTGCTGTCAGACTCTCATTCGTTCTTTTCTTTGCTCAGCCACGCCCTAATGGACCGAGCTGTCAATCATATTTTTGTCCCTCATTATTTTCTTCTCTCCCAAAATCCTTCTCTCTTTCACCATAAATCTGTCTATTTTTCTATATCTGTCTATATAGAATATATAGTAATTAATATTTCCTTTAATAATATAAATTAAGAAAATTAGTAAATACAAGTTGGTCAAAGTCGTTTTATACTGTGATTGTTCTCAAATATGTTTAATGTATGCATATGTACCACTCCAGTATTTTTGTGCAACATGACAAAATTGGGCAAAACTGTGGCTTATTAGCTGGTTAATAAACCACAGCCGTGACAGCAAAGAGTGATAGGTTGTTTTGTCGGTCTCTTGCTTTCTTTTTCTGTGCTGTCATGCTGAGTAACCCAACCATTGTAAAATATCATTGTCAAGTCATCTTTGTTTTTATAGTGTTTTATACGAAACAGATTGTTTCAAAGCTACATCACATTAATAAACAGGAAAATAACAGAATCAGTGATGCAAACTTAATCAAATATGAGACAATTTTTTTTCTCATCCGATAGTGTCAGTGCAGTCAAATCAATAATATTACTCAATATTAAGTGTTTTTAATGGGTTCCTAAACAGCTACACATACCTGTACATTGCATATCTTCCTATTGGCTCTGACTGTGTCGTGCAGCTGCTTCACATTCAGCGTGGACAGAAAAACCATTATCGGAAATTCGCTACGCTGTGTCTGGTTAGTGTCAGTGTGAGATCAGGTGAAAGTCATGATGGCTCATGATGTCTCTCAAAATTGAGCCACATGAATGTGCATTTCAGCTGATTTCTCATGGACGATGTTCTCAGAGTAATAATAAAGCTGATAAATGAACTGGTGTCCCGACAGAGATTCACAACGATCATATTCTTTAACATCTCTAATGGTGCATGAATTTCATTAAAGTGATGCAGCACACCTACATGTACTTGATCATATAGTGACATTGGGAAAGTGACACTGTGTGTTTGCAGGAGAAAGAGAGCATTCTTTATTTTTATGATAAAGTTGAATATTTGCATATTTGCACCCATGTGAATTATTAGTTGATTTGTGGGTGTTTTTGATTAGTTTGGTTGCACATCGACATTGAGTCAAATGTTGGTTTAATGGACTATATGAGCAATAATCATTTAACAATATACATGACTGAAACATTTTTGTCTATAATAAATATTATCTGAACATGGCCTATACAGTATGTTGTGCCTGATTGTTGTGACGTTGTTTGTGTTAGTGTAAATTAGACTTTTAACTCTTACTTTTTTTTTTTTTTCTTAATGCTTAAGTCACTTTTTCAAACTCTTCACACAATGAGCACAACAGCAGTCTATGTGGCCAGTGTAAACTGTGGATCGTGGACTACACAGGGTGAAAAAAAAGTATACTTGAATGCACTAAAAAAACACTTAAATACAAGCAAGTACATTTGTAGTTCATTCTTATTTTTTATGCTAAATAAAATTTAAAAGTTATACACTATAAATATACTAATTAGGTTGTATTACTTCAGTAGTACTTCAGCACACTTAAAAAAGGATATTAAATACCACTACTTAAATTGATTTTTAGTGCATTGAAATACTGCCGCTGTCAGGGAGTCAACTCAGTCACCTACCCATTCACCACTGTCACCACTCACCACATTCACCAGATCCCAATCACCTGATTACTGATTCCTTGCACCTGTCAGCGATTACCGGTCAGCCCTATATAACTGCACTCCTCCTGTTCACTCCCTGTCTGGTCTCAACCTTACCTTGTTGTGTTCCCGGATCGACTTACCTGTGTTAAACTTACCTGTTGTTCCTACTGGCCGTCCTAGTTCTCCTCAGCTCCAGCTCTCCGTCATCTCCATGCTCTTCAGCTACTGGATCTCCTGAAAAAGAAACAAAGACTGCATCACTCACAGATAAGCTACACCAAGACATTCCCTCTCCCAGCCTGCTTACCTGGACTACTTTCACTGCTGTGTTGTTGATCATCTCAGTTCAATAAACCTGCTGTTGTTTATATCACTTACCTCTGTGTTCCTCATCTATCCGCTGACAGAAAACCATACCCAACTAATCAACTCCGGAGATGGAGCGCCAGGCTCCCGCAGCTGAGAATCCGAACTCTCCGGACCCACACCAACAATCTGCCTCTGCCAGTCCCATGGCTCTTCCTTCCAACTACTCGGGTGAGGCGGTTGAATGTAGCGGTTTCCTTCTGCAAGTATCACTGTACATTGAGATGCATTCTCATGAATTCAACAACGAACGATCTAAAGTGGCGTTTCTAATCTCACTGCTCAGAGGACGTGCATTGCTCTGGGCACAGGCCATCAAATTCCGATCTCATTAACTCTTTCGATGACTTCTCACTTCCAGGATGTTTTTGGCCTTTCCACAGAATCGCTCTCTGTGTCTGACCAACTCATCCGTCTCCGGCAAGGCAGTTCTTCAGCCAGCGATTACACACTACAATTTCGCACTCTAGCAGCCTCATGTGGTTGGAACGAAACCGCCTTACTCACAGCTTACCGTCAAGGTTTGAATCCTCGGATCAGAACCCAAATGGCAATTTATGATAGTACAGTTGGATTGGAGAGCTTTATGCAGAAAGCAGTGAGGATTTCACAGCACCTCACCGCCTGTCAATCTGATTCAACCGCTCATTCTCCGTCCTCACCCGCTGCCTGTCCTCCAGAACCAGAAATGATGCAGGTGGATTCCAGTCGTTCTCCTGTCATGAACATGCTTGACGTCTCTCTACAGGACTATGCTTGTATTGTGGAGTTCCTGGGCACTTCATCCGTATGTGTCCTTCACATCCCCCACGTCCTGTGGTGAGTACCATCCAAGTTGAGCCTACCATCTCTAACTTAACACTGCTCGAAGTGCAATTGCTCACCCCACTTTATATTTTTTCAGTATGTGCCCTCTTCGACTCAGGCTCCTCCGGCAACTTCATCTCACCTGCCCTACCGAAACGACTGGGACTGCCCCTTCAACGACATGAGGAATTGAAAAGTAGAAACCATCCAGGGAAAACCGCTAGGACGTGGGCGTGTCAAGTTCAAATCACCACCTCTCATTCTACAAATTGGATGTCTTCACAGCGAACAAATCTCCTTTCTGGTACTGGAGGGACCCACCGTCGATATCATCCTGGGGCGCCCCTGGCTCACTCAACACTCTCCAGAAGTCAGATGGGACACCAGTGAGATCCTGAAATGTTTTCTGAACTGTCTCTCCAACGTTCCTGAGGCCCCGGTTAGTGAACCTAAGTTGCATGTTGGCTCTACACTGGTGGAGAGCCCCGAACCACAGACCACTCCCAGATCCCATCTGACTACGAGGCGTTCCAGGATGTCTTCAGTAAACAGGCAGCCACCAAGTTACCACCTCATTGGCCATGGGACTGTGCCATCGACCTGCTGCCTGGAGCCACCCCTCCCAAGGGGCGGGTTTACCCCCTGTCCATCCCGGAGCGCAAGGCGATGGAGGATTACATCCATGAGGCTCTCCAACAACAGTTTATTCGACCATCCACCTCACCAGCGGCCTCGGACTTCTTCTTCGTGGGTAAGAAGGACAGGGGCTTGCGGCCCTGCATCGATTATCGAGCACTCAACGAACAAACTGTTAAACTCCCTTATCCACTTCCCCTGGTCCCGGCCGCTCTCGAGGAACTCCGTGGGGCTCGCATCTTCATGAAGTTGGACCTGCGGAGCACCTACAACCTCGTTTGTATCCGTGAGGGTGATGAGTGCAAGACGGGTTTTATCACCCCTACCGGCCACTACGAATATCAGGTCATGCCGTATGGCCTGTCCAACTCACCGTCCATTTTCCAAGGGTTCATGAATGAGGTGTTCCGGGAGTTCCTCCATTGATTCGTGATCGTTTACATTGACGACATCCTGATCTTCTCCCGGAACCTGGCCGAACATCGCTACAACGTGACGCAGGTCCTACAACAGCTCAGGAAGTACCATCTTTATCTGAAGCTTGAGAAATGTGAGTTCCATCGCCCCACGGTCCAGTTCCTCGGTTACATTCTGAGCGCTGATGGTATCCAGATGGACCAGGGGAAGGTACAAGCCATCCAGAATTGGCCTCAACCTCAGACAGTTAAAGAGCTTCAACGATTCCTTGGCTTCTACCATCGATTCATCCAGAACTTCAGCATCTTTGCTACTCCACTCACTTCCATGCTCCGTCTGAAACCCAAGTCCCTGTCCTGGACCCCAGAAGCTCGAGCCGCATTCGACAAACTCAGAAAAGCCTTCTGCACTGCTTCCATCCTCACTCATCCCGACTCTGAGCTCCCTTTCATCATGGAGGTGGACGCCTCCACCACAGGTGTGGGAGCAGTGCTGTCGCAATACCACGGAGAGCCTTCCTCTACTCCACCCTTGTGCTTACTACTCCCGGAAGCTTTCCCCAGCAGGAGCGGAACTATGACACTTTGGAAACCGGGAGTTACTTGCCATCAAACTGGTGTTGGAAGAATGGAGGCATTGGCTGGAGGGCGCCCAACACCCCTTTACAGTCATCACAGATCATAAAAACCTGGAATATCTTTGTAATGCTAAAAGACTTAACCCTCTGCAAGCTTGCTGGGCCCTCTTCACACGTTTCCAGTTTACCATCACGAATCGACCTGGAGAGAAGAACATCAAGGCAGACTCACTCTCACGTATCCATGCTCCCGAAGAACCGTCAACATCTGAACCCTACCGTCTCCAACTCCCCACAAGGTACCGCATTCACCCCTCCTTCCACGTTTCCCTCCTTAAACCTGTGTCTCCCTCCTCCGCAGAACCCAACAAGCCGCCAGTACCACCTCCTCCTGAAGTCATTGAAGAGCCTCAAATCTATCAATGCGGCAACTCAGTCACCAACCCAGTCACCACCGTCACCACTCACCACATTCACCAGATCTCAAACACCTGATTACTGATTCCTTGCACCTGTCAGCGATTACCGGTCAGCCCTATATAACTGCACTCTTCCTGTTCACTCACTGTCTGGTCTCAGCCTTACCTTGTTGTGTTCCCGGATCAACTTACCTGCGTTATACTTACCTGTTGTTCCTACTGGCCGTCTTAGTTCTCTTCAGCTCCTGCTCTCCATTGTCTCCACGCTCTTCAGCTACTGGATCTCCTGAAAAAGAAACAGACTTCATCACTCACAGATAAGCTACACCAAGACATTCCCTCTCCCAGCCTGCTTACCTGGACTGCTTTCACTGCTGTGTTGTTGATCATCTCAGTTCAATAAACCTGCTGTTTATATCACTTACCTCTGTTTTCCTCGTCTATCTGCAGACAGACGCAAAAATATACAAAGGAGTTTTATTAGTGTATTTCTTAAAAGAGTGCATTGTATGCTTTAAAAATTTGTTGAATCTTAGACTTTTATATACTAATCCTAAATTTAAATTAAATTGATTTTATTAAAAATATATTAATGTACTAGTTATAAGTACATTTTTCCAACTGTGGTACTTAAGTACACTTAATATAAATGCACTAATTAGCACTAACACTTAAATTGATTTTAAGTGTAATCCGATAAAGTAAACCAAATATAAAGAAGTGTATTATTGTAATGAAGGGTCGGCAGAATGGGGATCCATTTGCAGCTTTATAAGATTAAACACCAAGGCAGACAGGGGCAAAGGCGAAGACATAAACAGGAACAGGCAATGGTCGAGGCAGGCGGCAGACAAACAGTAACGGGTCACAGGCAGAGATCAGGGCAGGCGGCAAGCAAACACAGTCCAGTAAACAGGCACAGTTCAGGGCAGGCAGCAGAGAATCACAACGGGTAAACAGTCCAACAGTAACAGAATAAACAATCCACAGGAAAACGCTCAGAAATGATCACCGGGGCAAATCAAGACTTCGCGGTGAGTGTGTGTGTGTGTGTGTGTGTGTGTGTGCGGCTTAAATAGTGTGAGCGTGATGGGGTGCAGGTGTGTGCGCAATCAGTCCCAGGAATGAGGGCCTATGGGAAACGTAGTCCGAATGGGAACAGTCAATATTCGGGTGATGGCTCCCTCCGGTGGTGCGGAGGAGGAGGCGAGGGAGCCACATTCGTGACAATTATAAGTGCATTACTTAAAATTGTGCTATGAACGCTTTACATAAAATTTTAGTGGATTTTTCTATTTTAAAGGATTTTCATGAAAAATAAAACATGCAGGTTAAATGTGTACTAAGATTCACAATTTAACAGTAAGTATACTTTTAGCATAAAGTACTTAAAGTGCTATATTTTATATATTTTAATAAAAAGTGGAAACTAGTGCTAAAAGAGGAAAAAAGTGCTACTAATGACATACTAATAGTGTACTTGATTGTACTTGTCATGGTTCGCAGGTTCACTGGTTTACTCTGTCTCTCTGTGAGTATGTGCAAAGCCACTAGATGTGTATGTTTAATGAAAAAAAAAAAAAAAAAAAAAAAGTATTCTTTCTATTGCTGCTAGTTTAGTCATGTTTTGTAATGATTTATGATTCTGCTGTGTAAAACAATATATATAATTAATGAATTAAATATGTATTAAATTACAATGAAGTTTAGTGTACTCTTAAATGTGCTTTAATGCGCCCTGCAGGGAACTTTGCAGCTAATAGAGATATCTGCTTAGTAAAGCACATTCCACAAACAATGCAGTCCTACTGTACATTTACTAGATATAACACCAAATATAGAACATTTATTCACAAGACCAGCGCACTGATCCACAAGAAACCGATTAACGTAACTGTAACTGACTGTCATAAAACTTTGAACGGTGGACACTGACGTCACTGCCATTACACGATAAGGTGAGAGGTGCCGCACGTAATCCAAGTTAGTCGTTACGCTTTCTTCAGTTGTAAGAGATACAGACCCTCTCATCTCCCTATAATAATCTCTTGTATGTGTTAATGCTGATGAGCTGATCAGTGTCAGCTGGGGCTCATCAGCGTCGCTATTTAATGTCTGTGCATTCTGTGTTGTCAGATCGTTGGTGTGTTCATGCAGTTTAAGTTCTGGCTGTATTTGAGTCTCTCGTTCCTCGTTCCTGTTCTGGATATTTCCTGTCGAGACATTTTTGGATTACCTGTTGGATTCTTGTCAGAGGACTGGTTTGTCTATTGCAGTCTCTACGCTACCAAGAAATACTTTGCCATCTGCACCCATGACGTCTGACCCTTGCTATCATTCCTGCTGCTATTTTTCTTAATAAACTGATATTTGCTGCATTCGCTATTGAATCCTCCTTATATCACGTGAAAGTACTATTTAAAGACACCATTAACATGTAGTTAAGTATATCATATAAAGGGAATATTAACATAGTTACAATACATTTGAAATTAATGTTACGTTATAAATACAATTTGTATATATTTATCATATTATTCTTATATTTTAAATAATTCATAAGTATATTTTCTATGTCTGATAAGTATATTTAAAAATATATGAAAGATGGGTTCAAGTGTACTACAAGTGGTAACTAAATACTTTTTTAATACAGAGCTAGTATGTTAAAAGCACATTTTAGTTCATATTCATGGTGTCTCAAAATAGCACAGTTCAGTACACTTAGATGTTCTTAATATACTAAAAATTCTTCTTAGCACTTCTAAAGATAATCTTAAGTACAAAATTAGTGCACGAAAATAGAGCACTTTAAGTACATTATGGAAGTGTACTGAAATAAAGTGTATTTTAATGCACTTTTTTCCCACCTGGGTACATCTTTCAGATTACACTAATTCCTTTTTCCTTTTCCAGCAAAACTCTGAACATACAGGCCATGAATGTGCATTTTTTTTTTAAAAAAATTACGTATGTAAGAGAAATGTGTCCTAGTGCTTGTAAAAAAACAAAAAACTGTAATATGGCTACATAGATGATTTTTGAAAGTAAATGTCCTCAAAACACACCACCATTTTAAACAGACTCACATACCATGCATACTTTGACAACTAATGCACAATAAAAATATTCCGTTCACAAGTGAGACTTGAGTTCAAAGGTAAGACTTTTTTTTCCCCATCATATTTCATTTTATTTAGCAGGAGTAAAATAGATGGTATACTACTGACAGTCTCTCAATGAACTCACCGATTACTAAACATCTGGAAACTACAAACTCAGAGCCCCGCCAAAAGAAAGTCCACCGCAATAATTCATTCAAGTGGGAAAAAAAGGGGAAAAAAAAAAACAGATGTGCTTCCCACGTCCTGACAGCAGAAAGGTGAATGTTACAGAGGTCTGAGTCTTTCTCATTTAGTTTCTGGGAAAGCAAGCCGAGAGCCGGATGAGCTCATGTTTTCACCTCCTGCTCGACTGAGCGCGCTGAGGGTTCGAGGAGGCCACGGTGCGTCTGTCACAGCTCAGCATGATTGGCTGAGACATGCTCTTTTAAAACACTTTGACTGCATTGTTGAGGAATGAACTTTGCTCTGGGTTTAAGAAAGTCTAAACTGAAGTTCTGCCACCAAATACGAGCTCACGTCTCATGAATGAGAGCTGGTATCAAAAGAGAGGGAGAGAGTAAAAAGTGCTGGCTCTACTTAAAATTACCCAATTACAACAAAATCAAGTTAGAGAAATATATAATTTAGCTTGGCCAAGCTAGAACTGCATTTTATTGCATTTTCTTATTGGTGAGAGTTTATGTAACCAGAGACTTTTTTGGTCATGTTTTGAAATTCAGCTCAACCAGTAATCAGCTGCTGATTTCTTAAAGGCTGGTTCTTTTTCATAATATGTTAAGTTCAAAGAATAAGTTCATGGGGGAGTGGAGGGTGGGTGGAGCCAAGGGGAAGCCAGGAGCAGGGGGAGTCAGAATTTTATCTAGAGACTAGCCAGGACGAGGCCCCAGGGCAGAGTCGAAGGCAGGAGGAGCCATGGTGTAGATGACTTGATGGTAGGCAACACCCCTGGGGATGACTGACGGAGATGCAGCAACAGGTGATGGAGACCCAGGTGGAGCCAACGAGCCCACGTGAAACCGATGATACTGGAGGCCGAGGTGGAGCCGCTGCGACGAGCATCAGAGAGCCGGAATACCAGAGAACAGAGGCTAAGCCGGTAGGACCGAGGACGACGGTGGAGCCGGGGGGAAGGCGAGATGGAGCAGGTGCAGGCAGGTCGACGTCTGACCAAGGTGGAGCCAGAGGGATGAGGGAGCCCAGAGAAGCTATATGGCTGATGGTTTCCGGTGGAGCCGAGGGAGGGAGGAGCAAAGGTGGAGCTGAAGTGTGAAAAGGCTGAGGTGGTGCGATGGGCACAGAGGCTATAGGTGCAACCAGGAGATCCTCTGTGCTGGGTGAAGCTGATGGCCTGAAGGCACTGGGCAGGTCTTTACAGCACATGGGAGCTGCAGAGGGCCTGAAGGACATCAGCGAAGGTGGGGCAGAGGAACTGGCTGTTTGAGGAGGTGGGAGAGATTTTAAAACTGTGAGAGACCACAGACATAATGACAGTTTTAACCGATTTTTTGCATTATAATCCTCTGAACGCACACGCTAGATGATTTGACCAGACTGCGAGACCACACACCTGGGTTGCGTTCAGCCCCAACAAAATGTTGCAAAAAGGGTGATGCATTGAACACCCTGTTCTGATGACACAAGAGTTGCAACTATGGCAGCTGAGAAGGCCGTTCTTTGTGTTCTTTTTGAAGAATTGATATGCTATATTTTTACTATAAAACTCTTATGAAAAATGTCTTCTAATATCTTCAATTGTTGCGTATATACCGAGCTTGAGCGGACACATTTGTAAACGACTTTACTTGGACCCATTGTGCGAGCTGTCTCTTTAATACTGTGTGGTTTATATACATGTTGTTGCTGATTGGCCTGACATTTTTGACAGACCCACCAAAAAAAAAAAAAAAAAACGTATCTCAAACCCTGTTGCACACCACTGCCTTTGAAACATGTTGTTCAACCCGGAAACCGTAGCAAAATGTTGAGTAGCGGTTTGAGCTTAAACATGCCCCTATTGATTGCGAGAACCATTTCACAGTGACACGAGATCTCATGGAGACTCGCAGGATCTCCTGGGCTGCGTTCCAGTTCGTTTTTTTATGCCCTTCACTCGCTAACTTCCCTTAGTCTCGTTGACTCGGATGTATGTCATTGCTTACGTTGCATGAGTGCCCACTACTGGCGGAACCCTTGCAATGGGCTGAATTGGAACGTTTGATCGTTTGAGGAGCCCTTGATCACTTGGAATCCGCTATGGAGTTGATTTATTTTATTTTTTTGTTTGTCCCATATGAAATTGTTTAATGCAGCGTTCTATATGTATATAGGTGTGTTTGGGTTTGTGCGTGTCTAAAAGTGGAGTGGAACGCAGCCCTGGAGCACATTCTGTTTTACAGTGAAAAACAAAGTAGAAAAACAAGAATATGGGTGATCTTTTTTCTCAATACTTCACTTTCGTGGCAAGTTTGTGGCTGCCAAGTTTCAACTAAGGAAGCACGCAACATCTGGTAGGTGACGCTCGCTCACTCTCATTGGCTATCGTGGGTATCACGTCAGAGTTAGTCTGATCAAGAGTGGTAAACTTCAATATTTTGATATGTTTGATATTTACGTTTTGAGATCGGGGTGCTCCATCTCAATTGGGAGCAGTTAAATAATCGTAATGACACCACGCATTAGAGAATTTTGTGGACAAAAAATTAATAACTTTTTTAATAAAAAAAACCCAAAACAAAACAAAATAACTGTTTCTATGTGAATATTGTAAAATGTAATTTTATTCCTGTGAACAAAGTTTAATTTTCAGCATCATTGCATCAGTCTTTAGTGTCACATGATCCTTCAGAAATCATTCTAATATGCTGATTTGCTGCTCAGGACACATTTCTAATTATTATCAATGTTGAAAACAATTGTGCTGTTGTTAAAAAAAAAAGGTGTTCATATTTTTGTAGAAACTGTGGTACATTTATTCTTTTAGGATACTTTTGATGAGTAGAAAGTTCAAAAGAACAGCGTTTATTGAATTCTTTTGTAACATTATGTCTTTACTGCCACTTTTGATCAATTTAATGCACACTTTCTAAAAAAAAAGTTTTAATTTCTTTAAAAAAAAAAAAAAAAAAAAAAAACACCCCACTGACCCCAAACTGTGGAATTTAGCCAAAAAAAAAAAAAAAAAACCCCTGTCTATGCAGCCAGCTCACTAGGTTTTGGAGCAGCATCTCTCATTTCAAACAAATAAAAACTTTATAATGGACTCCAGAGCGAAGTGAGACATTTTGATGCATATTCCTCGTTAGAAAATGCAGTGATTAATGATCTGGCCTATGAAACACAAGTACCCAAAGGAGGAAATACGCTTTTTTATTGTGAGTGTGTCCAGGTGGGAATAACATTCCACATCTGTACGGAGAAACCAAACACCAGCACATTTAGGAATCCGAGCGTAAGTAAAGCAGCTGTTCGCGGTGTTATTTTTGATGTAGAAGTAATTCAATCATTTGCAGTGGAACACCAGGTTTCATAATCAATGCCTTTGCTTATGAAACTGTCTGGAAGGGACTTTGACAACTGTGAAGAGTTGCTGAAATGCTGGATGACATCATTAGGCGCCGACTATAACGGGCGATGACATCATCAACACACATTCTTGGTTACCACACATTTGTTCTGTTGTGTGACTTGAAAGCCAGATCTAATTTCCTATCAGATCGTTCACTTCAGACCGCAGAAAAGTCAAATAAACCATCAAATGCCTGACTGGTGATTATGTGCTGCGTAACTAGCTAGACGATTCATGTAAATGTGAGATCTAAACCAGTGGGAACTTTGGTTAAGTCTCAGCTTTTTGCTGTGAATGAAGCAGGTTGTTCAAGGTAAACTGCATTTATACTCACTTATACAACCTACATCATACAAATACTTATTAAATGTTTCAGTAGTGTATGTGTGATGGAAAGTTTACTATGTTCTTTCACTTTTACAGAGTAAAAGATAATTGTGTACAGGTTATTGATTTTATTTGTTGTATCCTTACTTTAATTATTAATGAATTTAAAATTCAGATATTGAATAACTGTAAAATGTTTTCTGTCAGTGTTATTGGCTTATGTGCAGACATTTTTTATTGAACACATAAATATTTAAGTAGTAATTTTGAGTAATGTTTACTATTTTTAAAGATAAATAAGACTAGTATTTGCTTTTCATTTATGGCCTATATGTGTTTCCCACATAACATATAATGTTATGGGTGAGACTTTAGTTTAATTCTCACTATTAACTTGCTTATTAGCATGCATATTACTAGGATATTGGCTGTTTATTGGTACTTATAAAGCACATATTATTCTACATGACCATATTCTACATTTCTTAATCCTACCCAATAAGTAAACTCAACAACTACCTTACTAACTATTAATAAGCATTAATTAGGAGTTTATTGAGGCAAAAGTCATAGTTAATGGTTAGTTAATAGTGAGAATTGGACCCAAATCTAAAATGTGGCCAATATAATAAGGTACTCACTATTAAGTAGTTGCTTTTTAGCATGCATATTACTAGCATATTGGCTGTTTAGTAGTATTACTGCCTTATTCTACATGAACATGTTCTACAACTAACAGACCATTATTGTGGTCCTAAGCCATAACTAAGAGTTTTCTTTCTTTTAATAAACTCCTAATTACTGCTTATTGATAGTAAGGCAGTTGTTGTACATGAATTACAATCTTAATATGCTTTGCTCAGTATGAGCCTTAAAAGACAGTATACCACAAGTTAATAAGTGTCAAACTACTAGTCAATTAGTTATGAGCAAGACCTCACTTTAGAATGGGGAACATATACAGACTTAGAAAGACTTAATTTAGAGTTAATTGGACACTATTATGACTTGTAATTCTGTGTTGTTCCATCCATCCATCCATCCATCCATCCATCCATCAATTCATCCAAAAGGACTTCAGTGAATGTAGCATTAAAAGCATGAATCGAAATATCAATCTGCCTTTTCACCAAAACCGAACTGAACAAAACCAGAAACATTCACATGGTCCGTCACATATTTGTTTATTACAAATCATTGAGGTTACTCTAAAACGTCTTCGCTGACCATAATGATCCTGAATCAATTTCATCAAGTCGCCCGTCTGTGTGGTCGCCCTCTAATTGCTTTCAAGCATCTTGCGGCATTCAGGGTCTTCGGCCCTCAGATGCACGGAGCCATTACGCCCCCCAGAAGCTTTTAGCGCTTGACAACTGACATTAATTATAGCACTTAGTGGAGTTTTTAATTACACTCAATTATGGCTCTGGCGTAATAACTGATAGGTAGATTGATATTCTGATAGATTGGTGAGAACATCCTTTTGTGCACGTTCCAAAATTAACACAGTAATTATTGTGTTTCTGTGGATGAAGAAATGGAAGTGGTTCGGCACAGAGGAAGGAATGGCCAAGGGAATGCCATCAGATCCAGTCTGACCTCTCAGAGATATTTGTGTATCTGGAACAATTTTTTTTTTTTGCTCCAGTTGGACTCAAGATTTAAGTGGCTTTACTGTAAAAGCTCTTCAACTAGATAAACCAAATGCAAATTTGAGGGGGACAAACATAACATCTTAGAACTTTCATTACACTGACCCCAAAAAACACTGACATCCAGCAGTTGTTGGGTTTTAGAGCCATGCTAAAATATATGATATAACATCTATTAAGCCATTTCACTACGCAGACCCTCACAGCTAATCTTTATTTTGGTTGCATAGCAACCCTTGGGAATAAGAAGTGCACTTAACTGTATTGAATGTTCACTTATAGTGTACTTCAAATCATAAAAGTATGTTCTTGCAGATAATATAATATTAAAGAAATAAAAGGCTGCTTAAGTGTATTTAAAGAGTGTATACTATAATAACTGTTTCTTAACACCCTTAAGTTTTTAAAGAGTGCATTTTGTAATGTCAGATTAAAAGTTTTACTTTAAAGTATATTTTAAATCACTGTTTTAATGATAGTTTGTTGTGTTTTTAAGTAGTACACTTATTTTGATGTGTTGACTAACATACGAAAGCAGATGTAAAGTACTTATAATTTTAAATAGTGTGTAGTGTTATTTAATATTACATTTAAAGTTAATATGTTTTAAATGTACTAAATTGCAACTTCATCATTACAAATGTGTTATAAAATTATTCAAATACTGTGTACAACATACAGGTTTCAGTAAAAAAGACATTACATTATATTTCACTTTGCCATAAATGTTTGTCAGTACATTTTAATCATATTTCAAAGACATAATAGAAGCAATTATGTAATTACATATAAAGATGTACAAGTCCTACTTAAGTGGGTGAAAAAAGCACTAAAGTTAACAGCTAATTGCATGTACTATAAATTTAAACTATAATACATTTGTGATGTGATCTGCGAAAACTCATCACATAGTGAAATTTTACCTATCACTGAAAACGTTCCATCGTGACATCAGAAGGGTTTTCCCAGATCACATCACATTTCTTTTTCTATTATCCTATGATTTACTCACCCTTAATCCATCCTAGGTATATATGACTATCTTCTTTCAGACAAACGCAATTGGATTTTATATATATATATATATATATATATCCTGGCTCTTCCAATAATTGTTTCGAATGGCACTCGAGATTTTGAAGCTCAAAAAAGTAATCCACAAGGCTCCAGGGGGTTAATAAAGGCCAAACGGTTCAAACAAATAGGGCTGGGCAACAAACTTAAGCTCCTCTTCTCTTATTTCAAAATCCTCCAACATTTCTCTTTAAAAATTTGTGACCACAGTGTTTTGTTTTGCTCTATCCTCTGTGCTTCCGTGTTCGTCAATACGTTGAGTCGGAGGTCACTCTTCCACCCGGATATTTTTTAATAAAACATTGATTGTGTTTGTCTGAAAGAAGATAGTCATTTGCACCTAAGATGGCTTGAGGGTAAGTAAATCATGGGATAATTTCCATTTTTGGTTGAACTATCCCTTTAAGAATATTTCCATAATAAGTACTCTTTTTAAAAGTATGCTGAAGTGTTCTTTTTCGGTTATACAACTCGATGTTCTAGTGAAAAGATAGTACTTAATGAATTTGGTTAACTATGTTTTAATAAATATTTGTGCACTTATGGACTCTAGCACAGACAACCAGCACAAAAGAAAGTTGATTGTCCATGAAATATCCAGCGCTGGAGTCCCAAACCTCATAAGCCGTGTGCTGGAATAACACTCAATATTATAACAGAAACACAGCGCTGAACACACACATACATGATCGACTGATTGCTCCCAGACAGAGTTTCCACAGAGGGAAACTATGAAGTCATGTTCACCGGAATTATATTATTCCACGTCTAAATTGCATCCTATTTTTCAACATTATTTGACATGCTGTGTTTCCTGTGCAAACAAATGTTCCCACAACATAAACACGCTCAGAGTGAGATCATTTCAAAAGAACATGCTTAAAAATATCATCTCATTTTATCTTCTATAACCATAAACCAAGATCTGTAAACAAGAATTCAGCACTAACATGCCAAAATAGAACCAAATACCAAATATCTGAAGACTGTTTTCTGAAAGTGATTGGAACTTAATGTTCTAGCATTTTATTGAAGCAGTGAGAAATCTTGATATACCATGGTATTTTCATGGAAATCCAAAGAATATCATGGTAATATGTCCTAAACACCATGGTAATTCATGGCAAACACCATTTTGAATTGTGCTTAATTGTGCTGAATATGCACAAGTAGTGTACTTCAAATCTTAAAAGTATTAAAACCCCTTTAAATTAGGGTAGTTAACAGACTCTTAATTTGAAAAGAAAAAAAAAATGTAGTAACAAATATGATTGATAACTAATTGTGATGATGAATAAATACTGAAATATACATGTTGTGACGAAGAGATAAAGAATAGTTTTGTCATAAAATGTACTTGGTTACGAACGTAACCTCAGTTCCCTGAGATACGGAACGAGTACTGCAAATGGGGAACAACTCCTTTTTTCTTCGATACTGAAGCCTTTTTCAATAACGCAGTGTAACTGCACGGCCAGTGGTTCAAACTGGAAAAATTTTGAACCAATGACGGCACAGCGGAGCTGCGCGAGCCTATGGCGATGCAGCGCGCGCCAAAGCCTGACAAAATGGGCGGGGCGTCTGGCTATATAAGCGAGCATTTCGCCATAGGATTTCAGGTCATTCAACTGAAGCGACGACACTGAGTCGTGGAGTCCTGTGGCACGGCAATAAACGCAGTACTCATTCCGTATCTCAGGGAACCGAGGTTACGTCCATAACCGAGTACGTTCCCTTTCGATACTTCACTTATACTGCGTATGGGGAACGAATACAATCCCGCCATGCCATGGGAGGGAACGTCTGAACCTATCTTGGACACAGGGGGGTCCAGAGGATAAGTAAGGAGGCCGAAGCCGTCGAGCCCTTTATGTTACACATGCTAAGGAGGGAGGTGGCTCCCTCCAGTAAATGAGTATGACTGATGGGGGCTTACTACAGGCCGTCAAATCATACTGAGAGAACCCGGGCGTGTAACGCCAGAACGTCCAGGTTATAGAACCTGACAAAAGTGGACGGCGAGGACCAGCCGGCCGCCTCACAGATGTCTTTGATAGAGACACCACTAGACCAGGCCCACGAGGAGGCCATGCCTTTAGTGGAGTGGGCTCGTACTCCTATGGGGCAATCTAGGCCCATAGATGAGTAGCATAGAGCAATAGCATTGACTATCCAACGTGAAAGTCGTTGCTTTGTGACCGGAAGCCCCTTGGTGCGGCCACCAAAGCAAACGAAGAGCTGGTCAGACTGCTGAAATGGCTTTGACCGCTCGATGTAGGTCCTCAATGCCCTAACTGGGCAGAGTAAATCCAACTCTTGCTCATCCGCCGAGGGAGGTAGCGCCGAGAGGGAAATGACCTGTGCTCTGAACGGAGTCGAGAGCACTTTTGGGACGTAGCCATGCCTGGGTTTCAGGACGACCTTTGAGTCATTGGGCCCAAATTCAAGGCATGCAGGGCTTACAGAGAGGGGGGATTTAACCTCCTAGAACCTCTCAAGAAATGTACAACGAGGCTGTTTCGTCCCACCGACTGGCCAGCAATAGGTGCGTGAAACGCTGCTATGGCTGCTACGTACACCTTGAGTGTGGAAGAAGTAAGACCCTTGTCCAGACGCTCCTGGAGAAATGATATGTCACACTCAACAGGGTCTTCGTTTCGAGCTGCACACCAGTCGATGAAGACTGACCATTTCTGGGCGTAGAGGTGTCTATTAGACGGGGCTTTCGCCTGAGAAATGGTATTCAGCACGTCCCCTGGGAGGTTTACAGGCTCCCATCGAGGGACCACAGGTGCAGAGCCCAGATCTCTGGCTGGGGGTGCCAAATCGTCCTGTTCACCTGAGAGAGGAGGTCCCGTCTCAGGGGGATCAGCCACGGGCTTTCGTCGAAAGCCTGAACAGCTCTGAGGGCTAAGGTTGTTCCTCCAGAGTGGGGCCACCAGGAGGACTTTGTGTTTGTCTTCCCTGATTGGTCTGATGACCTGAGGGATCAGAGCGATCGGGGGAAAAGCATAAAGGAGGAGGCTGGGCTAGTCGTGGGCCAGTGCATCTCTGTCCTCCGAGAATAAGATTGGGCAATAAGAGTTGTCTTCTGAGGCGAAGAGGTCGACCTCTGCCCTCCCGAAGATCTCCCAGATTCTGAGAATCGTCTGGGGGTGGAGCATCCACTCGTCCAAGGGGACATTGCTCCGAGATAGCACGTCTGCTCCCAGATTCAGTTTGCCCGGTATGTGCGATGCTCTTAGTGATCGCAGTCTGGGCAGGGCCCATTCCAAGAGCTGCTTTGCAAGAGCACAAAGGCATCTCGATGAAAGCCCGCCCTGGCGATTTATGTAGGATACCATTGTCATGCTCTTTGCAAGAGGCCGAGCTGCAGAACCGGGGAGGCGGAAGCCATCAGCCCTAGCATCCTCTGGAAAAACTTCAGAGGAAGACGAGTTCTGATCCTGACTGAAGGCCAGAGCGCACTCTGGCGAGACCGTTGCCCTCATTTGGGCTGAGTCGAAAACTGCACCCAGGAGCGAGATACGTTGGCTAGGGAGCAGTGAGCTCTTGGCAAAATTTACCCTGAGTCCAAGGTACTCCAAGTGGCTGAGGAGCACGGATCTGTGGTGTGTTAGCTCATCCTGCAACTGGGCCAATATGAGCCAGTCGTCCAGGTAATTCAAGACACAGATTCCCATCTGTCTCAGAGGGGAAAGCGCCGCATCCATGTACTTCGTAAAAGTGCGAGGAGCTAGGGACAGCCCGAAGGAGAAGGACTTTATATTGGTAAGCCACTCCCTCAAATGCGAATCTCAAGAATCGTCTGTGATGGGGGGCTATCTGGATGTGAAAGTACGTGTCTTTCAGGTCCAGTGAGAAGAACCAGTCCCCGGGGCAAATCTGCGTGAGAATCTGCTTCAACGTTAACATCCTGAACTTCCGTCTCATGAGGGAGCGGTTCAGGAGTCTGAGGTCGAGGATGGGTCTGAGACCACCATCCTTTTTGGGGACAAGGAAATATCAGCTGTAAAAACCCGATTTGCTTTCTGAGGGAGGGACTATCTCTATGGCTCCCTTTCCCAACAGAGCCATCACTTCGGTGCGAAGGACATGAGCGTCGTCTGCTTTTACCAAAGTGGGAACCACTCCACTGAAGCGCGGGGGTCTTCGGGCGAACTGCAGTGAGTATCATTGATTTATTATCCCCAACACCCAGCTTGACACTCCGGGGATGGCCTGCCAAGCCTCGGCCCGCGTGACAAGGGGTTGGATTAAGTCGGTTGCAGGCCGCTGTGTTGGGGCCTGTGCACCGACGAGTGTGGAAGAGGAAATTTGCTCTCTTTTTGAAAATGTATGTTTTTTAATTTGTTCGCCATGAGAATGGCATTTGGCGCGGGCGCAACAACAGTGGGCCCAGGGCGCAAAACAAACATTTTGTCCCCTGCACCCGGAACTGAACGGGGTGGCGGGGGAACTAGATGAGGCAGCTTTGGGGGTGGTCCGGCCGCAGCGGGACTTTGTCCCCTCCTCTTCCTTCCTAACAGATTAGGAAGACTTTGGAGGCGTCGGGTCCAGCGTAATCCTAGGCCGGGGTCCCTGACGTCTCGGGAAAGACGGGGCGCTTAGAGGAGCGAGATCGCTCATGTTGCTCCTTAGGGGGCGCTGCCTGGGAGGCAGAGGGCGCATGTTGCTCTGCTGCTGAGTCGGCGTAGGCCTGGGGCGACTTGAGGCAGTGGCTGAGCTGGAGTGCTTAGGCAGGAAGTGTCGCATGGCTTGGGACGACTTCTGTGCGGTGAGGGCAGAGGTGAGCAGCCACTGCCTCATCCAGGGGTGGCATCTGCTCGTAGCCCTTCACCTGAGAGCCGTCCATGGTGGTGAGAGCTGAAGAGGCGGTAGTACGTAAGCAAGCCGAGTAGGGGATGCGCCACGACTTGGTCAGCTCATTGTGGACTTCTGGGAAGAACGGTGCAGAGAGCTGGCGAGGGGCCTGGCGGCGTCCCGGCAGGAACCATTCGTCCAGTCTGCTACGCGTTGGCTCTTCAGGGGGTGTCTATTCGAGGTCCAGTTCCTCGACAGCCTTGGAGAGGACGTGGAATAATTCGGCATCCATACCTGCCCTGGTGTCGATGGGCTCCAGAGACGGCAGGTGGGCGGGGTCTTCAGAGTCGCTGGCCCGTTCCTCTGTTTCAGAAGCCGCCAATGACATGCTGTCATCGAGCGGCTCGTCCTCAGAACCGCCAAATGAAACTAGGTTGCTCGCTTCAACCAAGGGACACTGGTCAGGGTGGGAGAACAGGACGGGAGACGGCTCTCTGGGCGGAGAGAGTGAGGCACGCGGGAGCTGAGCTGGCGTGAGCTCACTCGTCTTCAAGCGCTGGAACCCTTTGCCCTGCTGTTTCTTCCTCGCAGGCTCGTGGAAGGAAGAGAACGGGAGAGGGCTTTCAGTGAAGAAAGCGATCCGCGAGCGCAGAGAGGCAAGACTCATGTTCTCGCAGTAAGAACATGAAGTCCCGGTGAGCGCCGCCTCTGCGTGGGACTTGCCCAGGCAGAAAACGACTCACCGTGCCCGTCATCTTGATGCAGAGGGGCTCTGCATGTGCCACAGCCGTGGCGCGACATTTGTATCAACGCCGCAATGCCGTGAAAACGGTGGTGAAATGTGCTCTTTTGTGAGCGGTGAAATCCGCTGAAAATGATTTTTTAAAGCGCGCCGGATGGCGGCAGGGGAAACGCTGAGAAAAACCGGAAGCGGAGAAGCAGACAGCTCAAGAGCGGCGCTCGAGGGTGGGCAGTCTGCGAGGGTGCGGCGCTGCAGGCGGTCGGCGAGTCTCAGCTGGTTCGCTGCATTGCCTCTTCAACGGCGAGAAGCGAGCTGTTCCGGCAGGCGAGAGAAGGTGAAGGCGTTCAGTCTCGAAGTCTAGCGAAGAGAAGCGCCGTCGTCGCTGAAGGAGAAAGATCTTAAATCCTATGGCGAAATGCTTGCTTATATAGCCAGACGACCCGCCCATTTTGGCGGCCTTTGGTGCACTGCATCGCCATAGGCTCGCGCAGCTCTGCCGCGCCGTCATTGGTTCAAAAAGTTTTCCAGTTTGAACCAATGGCTGTGCAGTTACACTGCGTTATTGAAAAAGGCTTCAGTATAGAGGAAAAAAAGGAGTTTTTCCCCATAAGCAGCATAAGTGAAGTATCGAAAGGGAACCAGATTTATCAGAGTTATCAAACCAGAGTTAAATGAAATTTGATGTTAAAATCAGCTGCGTAACATGCTAGTTAATGTGCATTAGTTCATGCAAAACGTGTGACAGTTTGATATTGTTAATCAACTCTGGGGATATACTGTTAAAAAAGAAGCAGAGTGTGTGATTATTTGATGATGTATGTATGACATTCAGTTTCATTTCGTGTTTGAGTCATACAATAATAATATGTCAGATGTTGCTCTGTTTAATGTTGATTAGGTGGATATATTCTTTCAGGATTTTCTTTGTGAAGTTAATATGCAGCTGAAGAAAGAAAAGAGAAAGATCTGTAATTTCATGTAAGATATCTGTTGCCAATTCAGCTAAAGTGAATGTGAATGAGTGATATGTTCTCTGCATTATGCAGGTTGGTTTCCTGTTGCGCCCTGAGTCGACACTGGACGGGTGAACGGCAAGCCAACAGTGTCTAATTCAGGGGTCTTAAACTCAAATTGGCTGGGGGCCGTTGCTGTGATTGGCACCTCATAGGAGGGCCATTTTAACATTCAAGCACAAGGAAGCACAACATTTCTGAAAAATTACTTTCCTTTGCATTATTTCTCATTTACTTCAAATTTCATTACTAAAATATTTTTGCCATACTTAAAAAAAATGTAAACAGCAGTGTCTATCATTGTTAGTTTTTAACAATTAGTGCAAATATTTTCCCTTTCTTTATTTTAGCTTAAATAACATCAAAATCTTGCACTGAACAATACTGTACTGAACAAATGCAAATGTAAATGGCCCGTGGGCCGGCAGTGTGAGACCACTGGTCTAATTGATGTTGCAACACGTCATTCTCTGGAGTGAATTCAGGGCAACAACTCACTGCGTGATGGGGCCCATAGAATGCATAGAACGCCCCTAAAATTCAAGATATTAGGGCAAAAATGCCCAGTATGAGTTTTTGTCACATATTTATATCATATGATAGTTAAGCAATATTACACGGACAATGACTGCAATATCAAATGCTGTTTTTGTTCTGAATAGCAGATGTGATATTGATTTACAACAGTTCAATAAGTTAATATTGTGGTATATTTTAGAAACAAATTGTCTGGTTTTGCTGAATTTTGAAAAAGAAAATATTAGCCTACCTATAAAGCTACAGCAGAACTGTTGTGCACCTCCAAGCTGTTGAGTTCTACATGAAGAGGTGCTGTGCAGACCGATCAGTGTTTGACAGTTAAGGAAGGCAATGAGGGACTGGTGGGAGACAGTGAGGAAAGGGCAGCAGGCAGGGCTGAGGGCTGGATAACTGATTGGAGAGGGAAAGAAGAACTAGGGAGACACAAACTCACAGGAGAGTACTGAAGAGGTGGTGGGAGAGGGGGTTTGGGCGGGACCAGTAAGTCCAAAACAAAAACAGGCATGGTAGAGTTTAAATGAAAATCCAATTCCAGTAACTCACTCTCAGTGACAGGTGAGTGGGCGGGTCTCAAATCCAAACCCTCGAACTCCACGCGCAAACCTTTGGCGATGGATGGGACAGCCAGCTCGCACACCTGGTCAGATAGGCTCCGCTCATGCTCCATTGTGATGTCATGCTCACTCACTCCTAGCGTGGGCTCACACATCACAGCTGAGTCTGGCTCTGTGTCTGCGGTGGGCACTTGACATACAAGTTTCAATAGAAATTACATTAAAGTATATTTTAATTTGACATAAATGCTTGTCAGCACAGCAGCACACTTTAACCATATTTCAAAGACAATAAGCAATTATGAAATTACATATATGTACTTAAGTTCTACTTAAAGGGTTAGTTCACCCAAAAATTGAAATTCTGTCATTAATTACTCACCCGCATGTCATTCCAAACCCATTAAGATATTCTTGATTAAATCTGAGAGATCTCTGACCCCATCCATGCAGCAATTTAATGACCACTTCCAAGGCTCAGAAAGGTAGTAAAGACATCATTAAAATAGTCCATGTGACTACAGTGGTTCAATCTTAATTTTATGAAGCGACAAAAATACATTTTTGGTGCAAAAAAAAAAAAAAATTGTGACTTTATTCAACAATTTGCCACAGGTAATCTGACATTTTTTTGTGGTAATTTTGCTTTTTTTTTTGATAGGACAGTGAGTAGACAGGAAGGGAAGTGGGAGTGAGAAAAGGTGGGTTGGACTCGGACTCGAACTCGGGTCAATCATGCTGCCCACAAGGCTATCGACACCGACAACAGGACATTATTTTCAACTTGACCGCAATGTTATATTCTCCATAATTCAATAGATATTAGTGTCAAAAATAGTGTATCAAAAAATTCTTAATAAAAAGTAGGACTTTTCTAAGAGTAGGAGACTTTTATAAAGAAGCTAAAAGCAACTTTTAGTAAAGCCTAAGACTGATTCTTAAGTGCTGACTTAAGTGTTGTTAAGTGAACTAAGGACTACAATGATGTCAACTCAAAATAGTCGCCCTCAACCTCTGAATCAGCCAATAGCGAGCCTGCAAGGGTGAAGTCACAGCAGCACAACACCAATAATTTAATGTTATTATATAAAAACAAAAACAAAACAAAACAAAACAAAAAAACCATTTAAAAAGGCATAAGGCGAAATGTCGATAAATGACAATACCGCAATTAGAATATTCATATATGTGCTTGTCATTGTTGTATTCATATATGTGCTTGTCATTGTTGTATTCTCATTCTGCCAAGTGTCAGCCCTTTACATTTGTTTGCTTCTCTGCTGCTACCCTTTTTGCTCACTTAATATATTTTAATATAGCCAAATTCCCAATAAAATTGTTTCATCTATATTTTTTTGTTGTCAGACAATATAAAATGGTGACTGATACGTGGCCTATTAAGACTACATGCAGGCCTCGACATGTGCTTGTCCTTCGGACAAGTAAATCGGTCATTCACTTGTACGAGTAAAACAGTTGCTTGGTGTAAATATAAATTTATTCTGAAGCAATATCCTTTCAGAATATTGCAGCTTTGACATATTTAAATCTGCTGTATGATTATCATCATCTGACATCTTTAAATTCATGTTGTATGATTCATGTAAAATGATTCATCTTTCATTTTAAACTCTTAAATTTGATCAATAAATTCAATTAGAATAAGACACTAAGGGCTGTTACCAATCAAATTAAATCATTTACAACAATAAAAAAATACAGCTGTATTAAATAATGTTATGGGATTGTTTTAAATATTTTTTGAAAATACAAGTAAGAAATGTTGGGGGGAAATGATACTTTTAAAAATTGATGACTGTCTTAATAAGTGAGTCATTGAGTCATTCGTTCAAACGATTCGTTACAATGGCTGATTCATTCAAGAATGAGGCAATTGTTTATGAATAGGTCATTGAATCTTTGAACCGATTCATTCAAAACGCTGAATCATTCAGTAATGAAATCAGTGTCACGTTTTTAATCGTGATTGTATTTAGGAAAACAGCATTGGTCATGTGATTTTGCTTAACTGTATCAAGTTATAAAAATTCCATTTTGAATCAGGCTCCTTGTCAAGCCGGGCAAGTCAAATTCTCTTTCACTTGCCCCTTCAAAAAATCCATTTAACTATTTGAGAAGCGTTGGTGTCAAGCCCTGACATGTTAAACCAGCGCTAAAATCCTGATTTATAATAGAGACGTTGTCTGACAAAATCACCATACACATAATATAAAGACATTTAATGTGATTTTGGCTATATACACGTAAAATGATCACTCGGGTTAGAAGCAATAGTATCTATTTCATTTGTTCTCTGCAGAGAGACGCAGAGAGAAGTGCGCCTGCGCAGGAAAGCAAGATCTCGCGCTCGTGCACAGTACCGGGGGGTCTCGGAAGCTAGATCTGGGCCCGTATGTATAAAGCCGCTCAGAGTAAAATTTTAGTCTTAAGTGTGTCAAAATTCTAAGAATGACGTAATTTTACTCTTATTCCTAGACTTAAGGATAAGTATGATTCATAAAGGTTCATAAGTATCAAGACTAGGTCTTAGCTCCTAAATTATTTAGGAGAGCTGGAGAGGTCTTCTAACCTAGTTATGAGTAACAAGATGGCAGCGCTCTCCAATAAAGATATGAAGTATTGGAGTTATATGACATGGAGTTGATAAAATGATATAAACTTGATTGACAATTCTTTTTGTAACTGACCTAATAAGAAATATAATAACTTTAAACAAATATAATAAATTTATTAAATATTACTTAAACAATAATTAATATGTTTAATGCATTTTAATACATTTAATGACTTTGAATAAACTTTTTATAACTTTAAATGTAACAACTTCTCCTACTCTACAAATCAATGCTCTGACTGTAGAAATGAAATAGTAATTCCCTTTTTTGGTAACTGGGAAAATGCAGCGGTGATGACTCTGACCCATCAGTCCACAGTAAGGATCTTAAATAGTACTATTGCTAAACTTACCACACCAAACATAGTGGCCAAAATTCATGTGCAAAGGTTTTTTTTTTTTTTTTTTTTTTTTTTTTTAAATGACCCTAAATGACCCTACAATTATGCTTAAACCATCAAAATATGAGGAAAATAATAATACACTAAACTAAGCAAAGGTATTTATCTGACAATTTTTGGCAAAAAAAAAGGAAAACTACAGCTACAGGTTTCAGAAAAGCAAAAAAGCTCAGAAAAAAAGCACACATTGACTACAACATAATCAGTTTTTATTATTTCATTGGTTCTCTCTTGTTTTTGCATGTGTTCATAATTTCTTTGCATGACAGACTGGCCAAAAATAATTTGAAATAATTTGAAATTTCATTTTATTGTCACACATAAAACAATTGACTCCAAGCACAGCTACGTGACATGATTACATCTTTTAACACATTTTAAAAAAATATTTGAATTAAGGTTGAAGATGTCAATTTTTATATGGCTGGACATCACATTTGGCCACTACTCTATGGCAGTTCATTGACTTTCCAACTGACAATCAAACCATGCGGCAAAAGCAAGCCACTTTTATGTTGATAGTGGGCTTCCCTGGAGTTGTTGGAGCCGTTGATGGAACTCGTGTTCACATCATTGCTCCAACTGTAAATGAGGAGACATATCAATAGAAAAATTTGTGATAATTTTGCACAATGCAAAGCTATTTTTAAAAAATAAATTAAAATATTAAAACGTTTCAGTGTCTTTTTCAATTATTTTTTTTAATAATAAAATTAAATTATTGGTGTTGTGCTGCTGTGACTTCACCCTTGCAGGCTTGCTATTGGCTGATTCAGAGGTTGAGGGAGGCCATTTTAAGTTGACATCATTGTAGTCCTTAGTTCACAACACTTAAGTCAGCACTTAAGAATCAGTCTCATACTTTACTAAAAGTTGCTTTTAGCTTCTTTATAAAAATCTCTTACTCTTAGAAAAGTCCTACTCTTTACTAAGAATTTTTTGACACTTAAGTCAAAACTTAAGACTATTCTTAAGAGCATTTCTGAGAAGTTTTATACATACGAGCCCAGGTTAACAATTCGCTATATTCGTCACAATGCGCTTTCTTGGAAGAAAAGTCGCTAAGCTGGCAACACTGATGCAGCTTTCTGTCTCCAGGCCCTAGGCCACCGCTATCCAAACCGGCGTTACGGCAATTTTGCACCGGCCGGAGGCAATTACCAAACTGGTTCCGCGTGTGTATCACACCAATGTACATATTTTGCGACAGCAAATCAAAGTTATTAATTATGAAGGCTATATTCAAAATAAACTGGTAGAATTATTTTTCTTAAAAACTATCTAAAAAATGTAATGCTTTTTAATGCCATTTAAGGCCTTAATTTTCGCAAAATCCATTTAATGAATTTTAGTGCTTTTTAATGCCCCGCGGATACCCTGTTTTAATATTTAAATTTATTTTTAAAAATAGCTTTGCATTTTACAAAATTATCACAAATTAGTATTGATGGTGTTTTTTATTGATATTCTGTATGTCTCCTCATTTACAATTGGAGCAATGATGTGTCATGAATTCCATCAATGGCTCCAACAACTCCAGGAAAGCCCACTGTCAACATAAAAGTGGCTTGTTTTTGCCGCATGGTTTGATGGTCAGTTGGAAAGTCAATGAACTGCCATAGAGTAGTGGCCAAATGTGATGTCCAGCCATATGAAAACCTACATCTTCAACCTTAATTCATTTAAAATTATTTTTAAAAATGTGTTAAATGATGTAAGCATATTGTGTAGCTGTGCTAGTCAATTGTTTCATGTGTGATAATGAAATTAAATTTCAAATTATTTTTGGCCAGGCTGTCATACAAAGAAATATGAACCCATGCAAAAACAAGAGGAGCAATGAAGTATTAAAAACTAATTATGTTGTGGTCAATGTGTGCTTTTTTCTGAGCTTTTTTTGTTTTTCTGAAACCTGTAGCTGTAGTTTTCCTTTGTTTTTGTTTTTTTGCCAAATTTTTTGTCAGATAAATACCTTTGTTTGGTTTAGTGTTTTATTCTTCCCTCATATTGTAAAACATTTAAATAATATAAACATAAAAATAAAAATATTTTCCTCATATTTTGATGGTATAAAGCAAAATTGTAGGGTCTAAAAAAAAAAAAAAAACCGAGCGCGATTGTCCATGATGACAGTAGTACACACCAAAGTAGTAACTGTTCAGTGCTCAGGCACGGTTAGCGCTCACACTGCATGCGAACCACGCTCTGGCCCACCTCTTCCAAGCGGGCCAGGGCCGGCTAAACGAACCGGGCCCGGGCACGTTTCGGAGCGATCACATGAGTCAAACAAACCGGGCTTTGGGGGTCAAACCCCCCATTGTTCATTGAACTTTCTATTCATCAAAGAATCCAGAAAAAAAAAAAAAAAAAAAAGTATCATGGTTTCCACAAGCAAATCATCATATTAGAATGATTTCTGAAGAATCATGTGACACTGAAGGCTGGAGTAATGATGCTGAAAATTCAGCTTTGAATCACAGGAATAAATTGCATTTTAAAGTATATTTACATAGAAAACAGCTATTTTAATTTGTAATAACATTTCACAATTTCTTACTGTTTTTACAGTATTTTTTGATTAAATAAATGCAGCTTTAGCGAGCATTAGAGACTTTTTTCAAAAACATTAAAATGGTTGTCAATTATTGACTTTATTGTCAATAAATACCTTGAGATGGCTTGAAAAACACACATAAACCATATCTTGTCGCAATCGTGTGTTTGTCTTCACGTTTCAGTCAATATGTTTCTGCATTTTATTCAGCTGCTGCTGCACAGCGAATAACTGAATTACTTATACGAAACCGTTTTGGACTTTCTGCGAGAGAGCGCCCTCCGGCTTCCAGTATGAATCAAACATATATTAACACGAGAGTGAGCGCTCCATAATGTTTAGATCGCCTCATTTTAGTTAAGAATAAAACGACAGGTCATGCAAAAAGTGCGGGGGATGAATTTACGTTTTATTAAAAGTGCGGGGGACACGTCCCCCCCGTCCCCCGCATATTCTACGCCCATGCATGATTTTCACTTGCGTGTCAGAGGATTACAAAGGCAGCTGACGTTAATGGAGTTAATTTGCAGCTTTACTTGCAATTCCTGTTCATCAAAGGTGAGAAGCAGACCCGTTATAAACCAAATACACTTGAATTAATTACATGAATTGATAAGTGTACTATCAAAGTAGTAATAAAGATGTTTGCTGTTGTAATGATGACAGTTAGTAGTAGCTGTTCCGTGCTCCGGCGCGATTAACGCTCACACTGCATATGAACCGCGCTCTGGCCCGTCTCTTCCAAGCGGGCCAGGGACGGCTAAACGAACCATGCCCGGGCACGGAACAGAGCAATCACACTTGTCAAAACGGGCTCAAGTCATCACCGGTGCACTGCTGCATTTTTCCAGTTACCAAAAAAGGTAATTATTTCATTTAGTCAGAGCATTGATTTAAAGAGTTGGAGAAGTTGTTAGCCTACATTTAAAATTATAAAAAGTTTATTCAAAGTCATTAAATGTACTAAAATTCATTAAACTTATTAATAATTGTTTAAGTAATATTTATTAAATTTATTATATTTAAAGTTATTACATTTTTCTTAGGTCAGTTACAAAAAGAATTGTCAATCAAGTTTATATTGTTTTATCAACTCTGTGTCATCCAATACATCATATCTTCATTGGAAAGATCTTTGCTGCCATCTTGTTACTCCTAACTAGGTTAGGAGACCTCTCCAGCTCTCCTAAATAATTTAGGAGCTAAGACCTAGTTGGGACACTTAGGAACCTTTATGAATCATACTTATTCTTAAGTCTAGGAATAAGAGTAAAATTACATCATTCTTAGACTTTTGACACACTTAAGGCTAAAATTTTACTCTGAGCGGCTTTATACTGTACATACGGCCCCAGGTTTTAATGCTAAAATGGTTTGTCAAATACTCTCAGAGCAAAAATTTAGGAGTCCTAAAATTAGGACTGACCAAAACACATCCTAATACCGGGTGTAAACAGGGCCTTAGTGATGTTAGTAATTTCCAATTATTGGCCCAGCAGTGTGAAACAGGTGTGCGGATGAAGCGTTGTGCCTGGAAATGATGCAGTAGAACCTACAGTAGTTTGGGTTTGACAGACACCCCGGTCTGATCGGCACTAATATTCTGCATCAAATTTCACAGAATCATATTTTGCAGGTAACATGATGTGGAGGGATCAACAGAAAACTGCCATTTTAGAAATAAGCATCCTGCTACAGACAGTAACTATAGCAGAATATGATACATTCAAGGTCAATGCGTGATATCAAAACCAAGCTTTCCGAAGAGTTTAAGGTTTAACTCTATCTTACTGTGACGGCTTCCAGGAATATGGCACGGTTTGAGCGACAGGTTTGTTAGAAGATTATGAGATGTGATTTAGGCTGTCTGAGTATTTGTTGCCTGACTGTTGATTCATGTGTTCGTACACCGAATTTTTATGACTTCATGGCTTTGCTAAAACTGCTGTTGGTTCATATTGCACATAAAATGTTGATCTTTTCAGCTACTGTCCCTCACGCAGGGATACAGTCATCAAATAGCTGTGCAGACTCTTCCTACGTTGAATGAATTTTTTATGCATGAATTTTTTAAAGTAAACACTTTTGATCTGTTCACTGCACTGCCATACGAAGGAAAAACACAGTAACTGCACCAACACTGAAACTCAGATAAATGCTTTAAATTGCCCCAATTATGGATTTGTGAAAATTACCTTTCATGCAGTGTGTAATGTAGCTGTATGTGAATATAAACAGTCTGTAAAGTTGTAAAGTTGAAAGTGCATCATAAACAAAGTTACTGTCTCTCAAAAGAAAGTGACTGAACCACTTAAACAAGTCGTTTGTAATTCGAATCCCATTTCTGCGAAGTTCACGTCACAAGCTAATACATTTGCATAATGCCAGTCTACGTTCTACGTGGACATCCCGCAAAAACTTGAAACCCCCTCAAACGATGTAGCTTGTTATTGTGGATAACATGTTGACAAGACGTTGTGCTCTGCGCTGTGAAAGGGAATTTTGTTTATTTTTACTTCCAAGGGATGAGGCTGTGAAGAATCAGTGATTAAAAATGGGGCAGTACCTGCTTTATTTGGACCAACTTGCTCCTCAGAATCACAACCTTTGTGATTAATTATTGATGTATTTTGTTCAAAATACATAGTTTTAGGTTTTAGCTATATTGTGTATTTCTCTGGCTAGTACTAACTCAGCTGTGGGCCTATAATTGCGTTCATTAATGCAGATTGTCTTTCGTTCTTATTACTTTGAGTAATGATAAATCAAGATTTGTTTTACAAACTTTAATGTTACATCAGTCATTCACATTAGTGCTCAGCTAACGTATGCACTGTTATTAATACTGTTAATAATACAGTTCCCACATGTGTACCACAATAAATTAGATATATACACATCGGTTTGTTGATGGACACTTGTTAATGCTGATGGTGAGGAATTACAGTTGCAACATCTTATAATGTACGACAAACTGAGTAGCATATCACTGAGAAACGTCCTGTTCAAGTCGTCCTTGTGATGGAGGTTTGGGTTGAATAACTAGTTCTTTCAATATTTCATCATCAGACTTGCGCTCGGATTGATATGGTAAAATCAATGCCATCGTGTCCCTATCCATTATTCAGGTTGTATACTGCTCCTAACCTAAAAAAATTATGATTATTTTTTATTATTATTATTATTATTATTATTAATAATTTATTCATTAATAATAAATACATTTATTATTATTAAGTATCATAATTCTGTGCTAATTTAGTATTGTTATTTATTTAATAAATAATAATAAATACTCTTTTATTATTATTAATTATTATTATTTTTATTTGGTAATATAATAATAATAATAATAATAATAATAATAATTATTATTATTATTATTAATAGTCTTGCCATCCTTTTCATGGGTGTTTAGTTCTGAGCACATGTTTTACCATAAATACTGTGTGACTAATGACTTTGGAGCTGTTAAGTATGATTTCATCCATTTCAAAAATAAGCACTGGTGTAATATCTATTATAGAACTGTCACACGCTGACTAGACATGATAATCCACAAAAGATGCTTGACGCAGAAGAACTAAGTGGCTAAGATCACAAAGTCGGAGCCCTGAGAGATAACGTTCTGAGCGGGTTGAGTTCGCGTAGAGGTAAAAGCCCAACTAAACAGACAGGACCAGTGCTTGCAGAGCAGGGACGTTCAAGTTGTAAAATCGGGCAAAGGTGGACGGCGAGGACCACACAGATGTCATAAATGGAAACTCTGCTGGACCAAGCCCAAGAGGAGGCCATGCCTCTAGTATAGTGGGCTCTCACTCTGATGGGGCACTGAAGGCCCACAGACACTTAAGCCAGCGCAATTGCATCCACTATCCAGTGGGACAATCTCTGCTTCCTGACCATATGCCCTTTGGTGTGGCCTCCAAAGCACACAAAAAGCTGTTCTGACTGCCTGAACTGGGCAGAGCGCTCTATATACATCCTTAAGGCCCAAACCAGAGTAAGTGCAACTCTCTCTCATCCTCAGAAGTGGGAAGAGTCGAGAGAGTAATGACCTGTGCTCTGAAAAGAGTGGAGAGCACCTTTGGTACATAACCATGGCTTGGTTTGAGGATGACTTTACAGTTGTTTGGCCCAAACTTAAGGCAAGACACGCTCACCGAGAGCGTTTGCAGGTCATCCACTCATTTGACTAATGCTATGGCTAGCAGAAGGTCAATCTTCAGCAAAAGGGGCTGTAACTCGGCCGACTGAAGCGGCTCGAAGGGCAGACCTCTGAGGGCCCTAAGGACCATAGACAGGTCTCATGTTGGAATAGTAAGGGGGCGAGGCGAGGCGGGTTCAGCCTTCTGGCCCCTTTCAAGAAATGAATCACTAAGTCGTTCCTGCCTTTAGACTGGCTGGCCCCAAGAGTGTGGTTTGCTGCTATGGCCGCCATGTAAACTTTGAGCGTGGAAGGGGTGTGCCCCTTATCTAGTAGCTCCTGCAGGAAAGACAGCAACAGTGAAACGTCACAGGCTGGTGGGTCTTCATTCCAGATTGTACACCAGTCGGAGAAGACAGATCATTTAAGGGCGTAGAGGTGTCTAGTAGATGGCACTCTAGCCTCAGAGATAGCACTTAATATCCTCGCATAGACAGTTCCTATGTTGGAATAGTAAGGGGGCGAGGCAGATTCCTTCTGGCCCCTTTCAAGAAATTAATCACTAAGTCATTCTCCTAGGTCCTTTCTCAGGGAAATTGGCCAGGGAGCTGCTGCCAGCAGCTGCATCAACTCAGGGAGCCATGATTGGTTTCGCCAGAGAGGGGCCACCAGAAGAACTGCGTGTCTGTCCTCCCTGATTCATCTGATGACCTGAGGGAGCAGTGTGATTGGGGCAAAGGGGTACAGGGGAAGGCTGGGTCACTCTTGGGCCAGTTCAAAAAGAATGTTGGGCAGTGAGAGTTGTCTTCTGAGGTGAAGAGGTCGATATCTGCCCTCCCAAAAATACTCCAGATCATGTGAACCATCTGGGGATGGAGTGTCCATTCTCCTGAGGACACATTGCCTCACACTGCTCTCAGTGAGTGCAGGTTGCGCTGTGCCCATAAGAGGAGGCGTCTCACCAGTTTGTACAGAGTCCACCTTGGTGGTTTATGTAGGACATCACTGCCATGTTGTCTGAGTGGACTAAGACATGGTGCCCTTTCAGGCCTGGTCAGAAGGTTTTGAGAGCCAGAATAACCGCCAGCATTTCTAGGCAGTTTATATGCCGCTGTTTCTCCGTGCTTGACCATGAGAATGTCGGCCTGCCCTCGCACAGAGCTCCCCAACCTGTGATGGAGGCATCTGCCAAGACTACCTTCCTTCTGGAGACCAATCGCGGTCTGCGCCGACCTGGTACAGATGAGGGTCCTTCCAAGGGGTCATGGTCCACCTTGATACGGAGGCATCCGAGATGCTAAGCGTGGGCTGGAACACAGGGTTTCAGCCAATACTGCAGGGGCAGCATGTGTAGCGGGCCCAGTGGAACTATGTGGCCACCATTAGGCCCAGCATCCTCTGAAAGGCTCTGATGGCGAGTGAAACCTGACTCTGAATGACGCCGCAAGCTGCTGAATTGTCAGTGCACATTCTGAAGTGAGCCAGACCCACATTTGGGCCAAATTGAGAACTGCTCCCAGGAAGGAAATTCTGCTTTTGTGAAGCAGGGTGGTCTGCGAACGAATTGGAGTGAGTAGCCTTCTATTATCCCCAAAATCCAGCTCAACATTCCGTCGAGTCGAGTGGCAAACAGTTAAAGTACTACAGACTGAATGAATGCAGCTTGGCATGGGCACGTCTTGCCTGATAGTCACAGGGTAGAACATCGTTCTCAGTTGCCGAGCTGTCAGCGCAGCTATCACAGTGCTAGCAGCACTGGGGAATCCACTTGCTGCAGGGAGAGTGAAACATGTGGGACATAACCGGTGTGAAATCCGGCCTGCGACTCCATTGTTTCTTCGTCTCAGACTTTGAAAGAAAGAACGGTGGAGAACAAGAAGAAGAGCAAGAGAAGCATGAGAACATCCATCTTTGATGAATGTGGCTTGGCAAGGATGCAGCCCCAGCAAGCTCAGAGGTGTGGCATTTTGAAGCAAACATCGACGAAAATATCCTCTTTTAGAGAGAAATATGCTCTATTAGTCTCAAATGATAGTAGCATGGGAGAAGCGTCATTCTCAGCTGCTGAGTTGTCAGCACCGTTCTCATTCTCACAGTGCGATCAGCTGGTCTCAGTAAGTGCAGATGTGGTGTGGGCACATCCCAGGCAAGCGATACACTCTGGGAGCTCGTCCAAGCTACAGTCAGGACACAATATTTTGCATCAAACGTTGCTGCTCTTTTAGATAGAAAGGGTTCTTTCTTTCTTTCTTTCTTTCTGTGTTTTCGCCGGATAGCTACAGGGGAGAGTCAGCTGCAAGCTGTGAGGTGCCGTCGGTCCGCTGTAGAGGCTTGCTCAACAGCGAGTAGAGAGGCTTCTGTGTTGTCTTCAGAGTCAGCAAGGAGAAGGTTTTCATGCTGAAGGAGAAAGATTCTGAATCCTATGGCTAGATTTGCCCTCTTATATAGATGGGTAGCCCTGCCCAATTTGGCAGGCTGCAGCGCCATAGGTTAGTGTAGTTTCACTGCGTGATTCAATCAGGCTTCAGTGTTTCAGAGAAAAAGAAGTTTTCCCATAGCGTCAATTACGATGCAATACTAGTGAACCGTATCGATAGGGAACTGGGGGTTTATCTACACAAATGAAGGACAGGTGTAGGTGATTAGTTGTCATGGTAACAAACTTATTAGTTGCTATGGAAACTAATAAGACACAATGGAAACAAAGGGAAACAGGTACTAAATACACAGGAACTGAACATAGGCACAAAAAGACAAACGAATATCAAAACAAGAGTCCATTAAAAACAGACACAGGGAATCACGACAATAACTAAATGAACCCTTGACCTCTTTTTAGGTCCAACTTTCTCAGACCTTTTTTTTTTTTTCTTTTGAGGAGATTCCCAGTGTAAAGATCACAGCTAATTTGTGGTGGGATATAGGTGACTGCGAGCTAATCAGCAAGCTGTTTAGCAGGAAAATGAGACGCATGTGTTTGCATGTACCCAGGGGTCAAGCAACATATAAAATCACATCTGAATCCCTCTGAATTAATGTATGGCAATGCTGAAGGCCACAGGAACTCAAACGCAGCCTCATTCACATGACATCATGGTGGTTTGGGATTTTCAGCGACCACCAATGCTGAAATATCAAGACCAAATAGAACAAGAACTTTCCAAACCCTTTCAGTCCAGCACATGAACCCAAACACTGTTATGCTTTTAAATGTTGTACTAATATTGACCAACAGCATCATTTCATGGATCAGAGCCAGCTGACACAGCTCTTCATGTGGTGGAGACTGATTTGTGAGTGTGACAGTATGAGGCTTTTATGACAAACACTAGAATGTTGACCTGTTCGCTCAAGCGTTGGACTCGTTTTGTTTTATATAGGCTATGTTTGGAGTTGCTAGCTTACTGTTGACTGCAGATGGACAACACTGTGCATTATGCAGATTCAATAGTTCCATTCACTTCCTTTTATATGCATTTGACATTTATGTTTTACGTTTAGATTAACATTAACTAAGATTAGTAAATGCTGTAGAAGTATTGCTCATTCTTAGTTAACTAATGTAGTCAAAAAATGTTAACAAATAAAACCTTATTGTAAAGTGTTGCCCAATAATCTTACTTTTTTTTTTCTAACAGTGTGACTGGACAAATTTTGTCTGAAATATAAAATAAGATATTAACTTATTGTAAGGAACTTTTTAAAGGGATAGTTCACCCAAAAATTTTAATTATCCCATGATTTATTCACCCTCAAGCCATCCAATGTGTATATGACTATCTTCTTTCAGACGAACACAATCAGAGATATATTTTAAAATATCCTTAGTCATCCACATCCAAGTTTTATAATGGTTGTGAATGGCTGCCCAGATTTTGAAGAAAAAAAAACCCCGGATCCATCTATAAAAAAAAAAAAAAAATCCATACGACTACAGGGGGTTAATAAATGCATCGATTCACTTCAGAAGGCCTTTATTAACCTCCTGGAGTCGTATGGATTCATTTTTTTATGGATGGATTCTTTTTTTTTTTTGTCTTCAAAATCTGGGCTGCCATTCACAACCATTATAAACCTTGGAGGAATAATTTTCATTTTTGGGTAAACTATCACTTTAAAAGCATTATCACACTCTATACTACTCTATTGCTGCACATTTTGGCAAAAGTCATTGTCTGAGTGTTCGATGCTGTTATGTTGGAATGTTGATGCTGTCAGTTGTCTGTATGTTTTTGTGAACATGCCGATAGTTCATTATTGGAAATGGTGCTAATCATCAGAGCGTAATATCATACACAGTGTTCATGTCTAGTTTGTGTGGTTCACTCTGAGTTGACAGCAGAAGAGCGTCAGCTCTGATAATTATTTGTAATTGGCTGTTTGGTGTGAATGAATGTTATTTTCATGCCATGTGGGGAATGACAGCTTGTCAGACAGAGACAGACACAGCACACACATACATCACATTATATAATCTATGACAACATGTTTAATTTAGCTAAAACTAACAATACAAACATATTACTCGGTATTCTATAGATTCGATTGTATAATTATAAATTAAAAACAATTGATTTTCTCATCTAGATGGGCCTGTCAAATAGTCTCTGATGTTTCATGCTTTGGTGGCCTTTGGCAGAACTGAACTCAACTTTTTCTTCACATAAGACAAACAAAAAATAAAAAGATATTCAGCAAACACAGCAGATAGACTAGGTTTTATTTTATTTTATTTTATTTTTTTAATTTTACTGATACCACCTACCTGCATAAACAAGAGCTTCAGTACAGCAGAGAAAAGCTTTCTGTGCAGATGTTAATCGACTTTATGCTTAAACATCTCTCAAATCTATAACCAAGCACACTGTGATATACTGATTTATTATTATTGTGAACTTTAATATATGTTATAAAAATAATTATCTAAGATAGAATTAACATATCATGAAAAGTAATTCGTTTTGTAATAAAGTCTGTGCAGTTACTGTAAGAAAAAGTATCAATAAAGTATATAAATCGGCTCCTTTCAATGACCAACTGTTGACTAAGAAACAAAATGCAGTTTTGCCCAAATTTCATGTTTGTGTAAAGTGCCATTTCTCTTTGGGAAAAGAAAAGAGTAAAACGTCATTCTCAAATCTCGTTTGTGTATGATGTTGTGCTGACTCGAAAATGAGCATGGAAAGTCTTCAGGAAAGTGTCACAGCACAGGAGCCCATTACATCCATGATAATAAAAAAAGCAAATGACAAAGAGCATAAACGAGAGAAACCCTGAGAACAGACGGGCTGAAAATGAGCCCTGCTCATCCTGTTAACAAACATGAATAACAAAATGGAGGTATAATGGTTTCAATTTCAGGCGTGTGTGGAGATGAGCGACCTCCCGCCAGCAGAAGACAATCATCTCATCGGGAGGTTGTGCCACTGTCGCCGCGGGCCGTTACCACAGTGTGTACAGTCCTTAATAAAACTGACTTTATACAACAAACTTCCACATTACAGGAGCATAATCATCTGTTCAGGCACACGTCATCCATTAAACACCATGACAGCTTGAAGGATTTTCAATTTGATGTATTTCAGGACTTCAGAGTGTGAAAATGGAGTGCAACGCATCTCTAACGCACCACTTTAAAGAATTTTCTCTCAAGATGTTCGAGTTGTGGTGGTTACAAAAACCAGGAGGGTAAATAATTCTTAAGCATTTCTATTTTAGGAAAATAACATCATAAACTAGTAGTAGGGGGAAAAAAAAAAAAAAAAGATTCACATATGAATTTTCTAGCGATTCGGATCGATTCATAAATTTCAAAAATCAATATTCTAAACGTCTGTTAATAACGTGATCAAAGATGGAACAAAAAAAACAGTGCAGCACCCAGACAGTTTAGAGAGCACAGAAGCTTACAACGGGGGATAAATGAAGCTTACTTGGCAACAACAGTCCCATATCAATATTTTAACAAACAGAAAATAGCTTTAAACGGATAGTTCACCCAAAAATGAAAATTCTGTCATCACTGTAACGACTCAGACAGAAGATGATGTTGAATAACAGTGAATATTTATTGCAGCAAATGTAAACAGGAATAAACAGGTAAGCTCCTGCAGGTGGAGTGGAGATCGTGGACATGGTGAACCAGGGATGACCACACACCTTGTTGAGATCCAGGCAGGTATCCAGGTAAGTAGCATACAAATAGGGAATGCACACGAGGAGGAGAATGGAGACACACAGGGAACAGGGAATTCATTGCTAGAACATGGAGAACAGGTAAATAGTCCTTCTCTAAACAAGACCATACAATGTCTGAGCTTGAGGTATGTGCTTTTATGGTGTGGAGCTGATTAGGGTGATTGCTGGCAGGTGCGGGTAATGTAGTGCAGAGGTGACAGGTGAATCATTACAGTACTCCCCCCCCCCTCCCTGAAGGCGTGACCTCATGCCAAACAGAATCCACCCAGGGAGGGAGGGCTGGTTGTTGGATAAAATGGCTGGTAGGAAACGGGTGACCAGGGCGTTACTGGCAGAATGGACAGCCTCCAAGGTGGTACCGGCGATACAGGAAGCCAAGGAGGCGCCAAAAATAATTTCTTGGGAGGAGCCATGGGGTAGTGAATAGGAGTGGACTCTGGAGTGGGCTCATGGGCTGGAGTGGACTCTGGAGCGGATGCAGGAGCTGGAGCTGACACTAGAGCAGGCTCAGGGGCTTGAGCCAACACTGAAGCAGACTCAAGGGCTGGAGCTGATGTGTGTGTGACTCCCAGACACACATGAATGTTAGAGCCATTGTGGAGAGTTCAGTGCTTTCTGGGCTGAAGCGGATACTGGAGAACATACTGGAGCAGACTCTGGAAAACATACTGGAACAGACTCTGTACCATGCTCAGGGACTGGAGCCATCACTGGACTCTGGTCAGGGCCTGGAGCCATCACTGGACTCTGGTCAGGGGCAGATTCTTGGTCTGGGGGGAATTCTTGTAATGACTCAAGGACTGGAATTGAATTTAGTGTGATCTTACAGGAACGAGCAGGCTCTGAAGCAGATTCAGGGGTAAGAGTGGGCTCCAATGTAGACTCTGAATTCTGGGGCTGGAACGGACTCGTAAACAAACTCTGGGACTGTACTGAACTCTGGAGATGATGAGAGAGGGTGTGGCATTTTGGAGGCGGATCGACTGAGTAGAGTGCATATAGGATATATTGCTATAAGGAGCAGTTGTTAGTGTCCCAGGACATCATTGAATACAGTGGTTTATCCAATGATTTATCCAAAGATTGTCAGCAGTAGATCATCTTCCAAATACATGGCAGAGGCCAGCTACCAGAATTCCTCAGCATATTGAGCAAGGGAACAGCAATTTTGAGAGAGGGAGTATTGGCCCACCAGGCAGAGAGGAATGCTAATGCTGCAAAATTTACTGATCTGGTCTTCTGTAACAGAATGACTCAGACAGAGGATTATGTTGAATAACAGTGAATGTTTATTGCAGCAGATGTAAACAGGAATAAACAGGTAAGTGAGTCTTTGATAAACCAGTTCAGAAAGATGATAGAATGGTAACCGGGTTTACTGTTTTGCAAGTGGAGTGGAGATCGTGGACATGGTGAACCAGGGATGAGCACACACCTCGCTGAGATCCAGGCAGGTATCCAGGTAAGTAGCATACAAATAGGGAATGCACATGAGGAGGAGAATGCTGGCAGGTCTGGGTGATTGTGGAGTGTGTGCAGGTGGAAGCCAGGGAGGATGATGAGAAATGTAGTGCAGAGGTGACAGGTGAATCATGAAAATCATTTACTCACCCTCAAGTTTTTCCAAACTTATATTAGGTGTCTTTAACTACTATGTACTTACAGGCCCTATTTCCACCTGGTATTAAGATGTGTTTTGGTCAATCGGATCACAAGTGGACGAGGGAGATACACACTCGTTTCCACCTTGTGGTTGCCTAGAGAGAAAAATGACAGGAGGCACCACACGTCCACTCACCACTCAAAACGCCTTTTTTGACAAAAACGAGTTTTTGTCTAGAGTTTTGTCCACTTGCATATTCTCTCATTATAACAAACAAAGTGTAGACACAATGTACAAGAGATTCATTGTGCAGTCTCACGATGACAACATGTGACGTTACATTCGTAGCTGTTCATGTCCTCGGACTGGGAATTATGCATTCTATGCTTTTAGCGCATGTTTATGCCAATTGGCTTGTGGGGGCCGCTATCTAAAATCTCGCCTAGGGCACCAACAGAGCCTGGTCCAGCCCTGCCTATAGAGAATGATGTGATTGCTATCAGATTGAGTTAAGGACCTATCAGCATGCGCCATCTAGAGTTTCATAACAGAACTTTGTATCAACTAATGTTAACAAAGTAAACCTAGTGTTTTTGTATTTTATATGTATATTTATGCATAGAGTTTAAGTTATTTACATTTAGGCTAAGTTTACATTAAAGAGATCATGAACAGAAATCAAAATTCCCTTGATCTTTTGACATATAATAAGTCATTGTACTATAAAAAACATCCTGTAAGTTTCAGAACTTAAAACTTTCTCTTTAGTCTAAAAACAGCTTATATTGAAGCCAGTCTGCCAAAACGACAGGTTCTGGAATGTGCCACTTTATGACGTAATAGTGTGGCTAAACACTGCCTCCACAGAAGAAGATCAGCGCATGCTTCTACATCCCTGCCTGTTTAGCCCTGCCCACCAATTCGCACATAGTAGGTAAATAACGAGAGAGGCAAACACAGGTATACGCAGAAACCAAAAGATAAAGATGGTTCCGAAGACAACTGTTTTTATTACATGGTCACTATTGCTTTGTCTGTTATTACAGATCACTTGATATGTACTGAGTATTTATGCATTTTTAAATTGTTATTAAATTATATACAAAAAAGTGAACAAAGAACACTATTTATAATGGCTGAAGCTGTCGATCATACAGCGCGAGTTTATCTGGACTCTCGCCAAAACTTCCATTATGAATCTCTAACTGTATTTACACCGTGTTTGCACTGTTAGTAGTGATAAAAGCATTTGTGAGAATGCAGAAAACAAGTTCTAATAACATAATCGCTGCCATCACACCATCAACATGTCGTCTGTCATTGACTACAATGCTCAACGCTGCAAGCTTTCATGCGATGGGAGTAGACCTAAATATAGAGCTATAGTCAACACTTTCCACGATTAGTTAATCTTGACAGCTGTAGGCCCTAATAGTAAAAATGTGGTAAAGTTTTCGCAGTGAGGGTTCAATCCCTAACTGCCTGGCAGCACCAGTTCCACATGTAAGACTTATTTCATATGCAAACATGTTTAATCTGGACACATTTGAAAATGTTTTCTCTATATTTTAGCCTTCCGTGCACACTGAGCTTTTTAAAGATACTCTCCAAAGTGAATAGATTTGAAAACATAGTTTTTGTGTTGTAGTGTGAACTGTGAAAATGAAGGTATTCGAAAATGTTGACACATTTCATTAAACACTAAAAACATAAATTAAAAAAAAAAAAAAAAAGTTTTAAAAATGTGTGTGTGTGTGTTTTTTTTTTTTTTTCTTGATTATGCAAACACATTACAGGAACATGAACATTACATTTTATCATTTTGCAAACATTATGGGAACATTACTTTAAATGTTCCAAAACGAGTAGTAACATTTAAAAAAAAAAAAAAAAAAGTTAGACGAACACCCAACTAAAACATTTAAAAAAACGTTCCATGAACGATGTATAAATGACGTTTTTGCATGTTAAGTCATATGACACATATTGTATCATTAGATATCTTCGTTTTTATCATTAGATATATATGTTTTTATTTAACATTTATACTATACAATCTTCATATTACATTCCTGCAAAGATGACAGGGCAATTGCGTTTTAGACCATACAATGAGTGGCGAGTGAGTGCAACCTGGATACATCAAGTGGGATATTGTGCTAATAAAACGATCATGCTAGAAGAAAAGTGTGAGAAATGTGTTACCAAATGTCTTACTTGGCATCATCTCAATGAGCTTTTTTTATAGTTTACACAAGCACAGTAACATGGTTTTAGTGTTTTCCAACGTTCCAGTGTTTTCATATGTATCTGGATTAATTTAGACATAGTTTTATTGCTCCTTTATTTCGTAACTAGGCTAAGTTGTAACAGGCCAACAGAGATACCAAGAAAAATGTTTATCGTTGGACATGAGAGTGAGCAATTAATGCCTGAGATTTCATATTTGGGCAAACAGTTCCTTTAATACTAAAGCAGATGTAGAAATATCTCAGTAGAAATATACATCCAGCCCTCCCCTCCCGGAATCCATCAGCACTCGCTCAGATGCCTCATTAATATCACGAAGAGCTGGCGTGCCAGAGATTATGGCGTCTATCCCACTGCAGAGAGAAACTCGCTCGGCTGTTACACAATGGAGGAGCTGCACATTTTGAGAGCCATGCAGGGGCGGGTGTCCTGATACACAATGGAAATGCCAGCTTTTCCAGCTTCAGATGAGCTTCCGTCATCTGTTACAAAGACCAGAAAGCTGCTCTCGTCCCCATCATTGCATATGTCTCTCTATAGGAATAAACATTGTAGAAGCATTAACCATTAACATACCGCAAAGAAAAATTAATAAGCAAGAATTGCACCCGTTGATGGTGCGTTTGATTTGTACATTGTTTTAGCACCTAGTTACACAAATCAGACATGCAAACATGGCCAAAAAGAAAGAATGGTGCAGAATGGTGCAGTTATTGTGGATTGGTTTTGTGGAGGCTGCAGCAGACTGTCATGAACTGGTATTTCAATTCAGATGCCTGAATAAGTTCTTAAAAATGCCAAATGAATAACACTCGACACTGTGTCTGGATATAAGCAATACATATACAATCCACTTTATATTACACTAATTGTACACCGATCAGGCATAACATTATGGCCACCTTCCTAATATTTTGTTGGTCCCCCTTTTGCTACCAAAACAGCCCTGACCCACTGAAGCATGGACTCCACTAGACCCCTGAAGGTGTGCTGTGGTATCTGGCACCAAGATGTTAGCAGCAGATCCTTTAAGTCCTGCAAGTTGCGAGGTAGGGCCTCCATTGGTCGGACTTGTTTGTTCAGCACATCCCACTGATGCTCGATTGGATTGAGATCTGGAAAATTTGGAGGCCAAGTAATACCAAGGAACACCAAGGAATACCGTTTCCATTAAAGGGTGTACATGGTCTGCAACAATGCTTAGGTAGGTGGTACGTGTCAAAGTAAGATCCACATGGATGGCAGGACCCAAGGTTTCCCAGCAGAACATTGCCAAAAGCATTACACTGCCTCCGCCAGCTTGCCTTCTTCCCACAGTGCATCCTGGTGCCATGTGTTCCCCAGGTGTGCATAAATGCACACACCCGGCCATCCATGTGATGTAAAAGAAAATGTGATTCATCAGACCAGGCCACTATCTTTCATTGCTCCGTGGTCCAGTTCTGATGCTCATGTGCCCACTGTTGGTGCTTTCGGCAGTGGACAGGGGACAGCATGGACACCCTGACTGGTCTGTGGCTATGCAGCCCCATACGCAACAAACTGCGATGCACTGTGTATTCTGACACCTTTCTATCAGAACCAGCATTAACTTGAGCAATTTGAGCTACAGTAGCTTGTCTGTTGAATCGGACCACACGGGCCAGCCTTCGCTCCCCACGTGCGTCAATGAGCCCATGACCCTGTCGCCGATTCACCATTGTTCCTTCCTTGGACCTCTTTTGATAGATACTGACCGCTGCAGACCGGGAACACCCGACAAGAGCTGCAGTTTTGGAGATACTCTGACCCAGTCATCTAGCCATCACAATTTGGCCCTTGTCAAATCCTTACGCTTGCCCATTTTTCCTGCTTCTAACAGATAAACTTTGATGACAAAATGTTCACTTGCTGCCTAATATATCCCACCCACTAACAGGTGCCGTTCATGAAGAGATAATCAGTGTTATTCACTTCACCTGTCAGTGGTCATAACGTTATGCCAGATCGGTGTACATTAAAATACTGTTCTCCATCATTTGATGAATCACTACTACTATGATCACTAATAAATGTAGGCTACACATCTCTCCTTAATTAAAATGTTTATCTCTTGCCTTTCATGGACAAAATAGTGCAAAGTTAAATCATGGCAAATAGCTATGAAAAAAGACAAGCAAGTGTTTCTCAACTGGTGGGTCACGTGTCCAGTCAAAGAAACAAGAACAAATGTAATTCTGTTTTTTTGCAAGGCTTTTATTTTGAAAGATGTGCGTGAAAGCTGTTGACACTTTTGTAGGATGCACAGTTGCCAAGGCTACTTTTACACTGTTACCGTAGGTTGTTTTTTTAGTCTGCGGGTTGAAGCAGGTTTACCGGGGAACGGAACATGATTGGGCGGGTTTTTAATAGCAATTGGGCTGGTTTTGTTACGCAAACTTGGCAACCCCTTAGACATAGTTTCATTAAAGAATGTCTGAGAAAAGCAGGTTGTCCTGATTCAGTATCTGCGGTCAGATGAGATGTGGTCAGGCTATGGCTGCGTCCAAAAACAACAAAAAATGCGGCCTTCAGAGGATGCATTCCAATGTAGGAAGGCATCAAGGCACGTCCGAATCCAATGTTAGCTTGAAGGCAGCGCAGATGTATCTTTCGCTGCCTTTGAGATCCCAAAATCCTGTGCTTTCCATTATATGACAGTTGAGCTAAAATAAATAAAGAAATATGGCTTCTGAAAGTTGCGGTTGGTGGTCAGTTTGTGTGTAAATGAACGTTTTTGACCAACGTTTTCCACTTCTGATGTCATATAGTGAAAATTACTATTGTAGTAATTAAATATTTGCTTAGTTATCACTAAAGCTCACTCAATGTTGCTGTCATTAAACCGTTACACTGCCTCAGAAGTCTGTCCGCAATCAGTTTCATGAGGTACCTTCCTCCGCAAACGCTGCCTACAAAGTCATTGCCTGACAGCCCATATGTAACAGTTAATCTGCTTTTTGTTCTGTGTATTTCAGTTTTGTGTCTTTGTTTTCAATGAGTTTCCTGTGCTGTGTAGTTGCCTAGGTTACCAATTGTTTGATTAAGTTGTCTCAGGTGTTTCATGTTTCTTTGAGTGGTTTGGTCTGTCTATTTAAACACTGTTTCATTCAGTTGAGTTGTCTGTTATTGTTGCATTACTGTGGTTGTTCTGTTTTGTGTTCTGAGTATCCTGAGTTTTGTTAAATAAAGCTTGAAAACTGCTGCGATTAGATCCTGTTTCAACTTCATTTGCAAATGCCCGTGACACCATGTCAGTGTCATTATTCTAACATTATTTTCATAACCTGTTATGAAATAAAAAGTCTCTCACCTCAGAAAAAGAAACTTTCCTGCCGGTATGTATGTATATTTGGCGTGCTGTCCGAGGAGAGGGCTCCAAGCTCGGTATTTGGTCCAAATCCAAAGTATTCCCCTAGTATTTCTGGCTGTAGCAGGAACCAGCCAAGAGTGAGGATTTGGGGTGGTGGAGGGATGCTGAAAAACTGTCAAGGAACGTAGGTGAGTTGAATGTGTGTGTGTGTGTGTATATATATATATATATATATATATATATATAATGTATGTATTTATATATATATATATATATATATATATATACCTCCTCTCATGCTGATAGGGTAGATGTGTTGATTGCTGATGACATGTTCATTGGATAGATCATTTGAATGTGCTCCTCCCGAACTTTCATTTAATCTGGAAAAATTGTGTTGTGTACACACATCTGATAAACATCTTAGAAAAAGCAGTTTTACATACATTCTAAATCATAAACTAAAGACATTTTTAACAGTCTATTTAACATCTGACAAGAAAAGTCTTAGAGACATATTACTTAGAGACTCTAAAAAATACATCTTACAGATGTAAATGCCTACATCAAATAGACATCTCTGTGATGTATGTGTGGCATCAGACTATACTTTGCTTGTAACGTGCACTGGGAATTGCACGGACAAATGCGACGGTGCTCGCTGTATATCACTTCTTTATAAATAAAGCGGCAAAAAATTATGAGCATGCAACATTGTAGTTATGTTGTCAATAAGTAATTCATGAAATTGCCAAAAAGTACCAGTAAATTACATAATGTGACTTTTACCATGGGAAAATGTGGGTCCCATGGCCTAATCAGTTGAGAAGCACTGCAATAAGCCTCATTAGAAAGAATACTTGTTTGTGATTTTAGCAACCCTGTTAACAAAATGTAGGACATTAATATAATATAAAATTAAATAAACATCAAAATTTTATAGACAAAATGTCTCAAATTAAAATGATAGTAAACTGTAAAGTAAATAGTAAACAACTAAACAAGTAACAGGGTTGGAAATTTGTTTTTTGATTTGTTTTGATAAACTTTGGTTGAACGAATGGTTGAGTTTGATGAATAGTATGAACAATACAGTTCATATAAAAAAGAAATGGAAGGATGTTTACTTAACATATTATTTACGTGTTATTATATTACTTTTTGTAAATCATGCAGGTAACAAGGTTGCGTGTTAAATGAGAGACACAAAAGAACAATACAGATCAGGAAATTAAAATTAGTTAATTAAACATTGAAAACAGTAAAAATTAAAAACAAATTATATCAAAATTATAATTGTTTAAATAGAAAAATATAGCAGCTGCATGGTCAAGTTGGACTGTTTTGCGAATACATGTTTTTACGCTGAAGTAGTGCAACTGCTTGTTGAATTCAGCCCTCAGTGTTCAAATTGATGTGTCACCAGCCCAACTTCATGTTAAATTCATGAATGTAGTGAAAGATGAACTATAAAATTATGCTGTCTGACAAGAAATGGCTGAAGACGAAGGTGAATGTGCCGTTAACGCGGCATTCAGCTTGACTAACATCTGTCTTGGAGTCTAATTCTCTATTATAATGTTGTACGAGAGAAGTGTTTGGCTCAGCGCCTCTTCAGACACTTAACCTGATATTCACCCCATCATTTACACAGATAAACACACTGAATAACAGCTAATCAGTGAGCGGGGCTGTGAGAGAATGCAGGCAGATGCGTCGCTGTATAGCAGTTACTGAACTTCAAATCAATCTGCAATTACTCAGCATTCACCACAGATGTTTCTGTGGCTCTGAGACGGTCTCAGCTCTCCTTAGGTGCGAGAATGAAAGACGCAATAGGAAAGTGTTAGTACAAATGAAAAATACTCCAGCTGTGTGAGTTTGCTGAGGTTATTTGTGAACAGGCAGTGTGCGCATGTCTGTGTTGATTAGTCGGTTAGCTCTGCCACTGTTGAGTCTGTGTTGACGTGGATCACGTGATGTTAGTTGCATTTGTTCTATACATTGAGGCAACACTAGGACCTTATGAAATATGTTTTATGTTTGAGATTACATTTTTTTTCCCTTTTTTTTCTGTATACCGTTTTAAAGTTTAAAATAAATTGTAATAATCAAAAAGCATGCTGATTAATATAAATCATTAAATTTATACAACTTATACAACAATCTATTAAAAGTTTACTGTAACAACTGTAACCATGGATCCCTGAGAACGGGAATGAGACACTGCACTGCTATGTGGCGTCGATGTCGTTATCAGCGTAACCAGTGTCTAAAGCACGTGTGAACACACTCTGATTTCACTGGCTTGCGACAGTCTGTGACATCATTAGCAAAGCGCCCGGAAGTATAAGAGGGCGCCCGTGATACATGTCATCAACTTTTTTGTCTGAAGTAGATGTGTAGGCAGATCCAGTGGCATGGCAATGAGACTCAGTGTCTTGTTCCCCTTCTCAATTACAGTCGTAACCTGAAACATTCCCTTTCAAAGTGGAACTCAACACTGCATCTTGGATCGACGCTATGGGGAACAAATACCCACTCCGCCATGCCGTGGGGATGCCTGCCTCACTAGGAGAGAATATGCACAAGCACAGTGGGCATAGCATACATTGACTTGTCCATAAAACAAGATGTACACAGACTGTCTAGTGGTAGCATTCCCGAAGCCACTATTTACCATAAATATGGAAGATATTTCACCTTCTATGCCTTTATAGTGAGGAAAATCCCGGCCTATACAACCATCCTCCCTCCCCTTCAGGTTCTTCTAGCCCTAAAAGCAGAGGTGTAAGGAATAAAAGATGCCTCTTCCACTTGACACATCTCTTAGGGTATAACTGCCACAGGGAGAGATATTTCAGCTCCTGGCAAACTCCCATCACTTTGTTGAAGGTAAAAATGTGCAGAATAACAAAGGGGACTGCTTATTTATATAAGTGCCTTGTTTATTAGGTTCCTAACCTGGATCACCATACATTTCTCAAACTCCTCAGCCAGTTTAACCTGCGATCCCCACGACTTGAGCCTCGTCTGTGCCTTGGCGACAGCAGGACCCAAGCCGCGGGGCGCAGGTGCTTGTCCTACATCTCCCAAGAATGAGGACAGGCGTGAATATAGCTTCCACATTTGAATTTCTCACAATGGGTGCATTCATTACCATCAAGCACTGAACGCGTGTGTTCCTCACCCAAGCAGTAAACGCACAGGTGGTGTGTTTCCTCGGGGGTCAGAAACCTGGGACACGGATACACACACTTCCTGAATCACTTGCTTTGAGTCTCCTTTTTAGATACGCCTTCACCACACGCTAACTACACAAACGGCTCTTGAAGACAAAAAAGCTGATGACGTGTATCATGGGCACCCTTTTATACTTTCAGGCACTCCGCTAATGACATCACGGACTATCGTCAGCCAATGAAATTGGAGTGTGTTCACATGTGCTTCAGACATTGGTTAAGGCCAGAACACACCAAGCTGATGGTTGGCCGTCGGGCAGTTTTTGTTCGTCGGCCGACTAAGTTTTCTCAGTGTGTTCTGCACCGTCGGCTGAAGTTGGTCCTCGTCGGCTTTTTTCCGGCCGATTCGAAATGTTGAATCGGCATCGGCGCTCGTCGGTCTGTCGGGCCATCTGATCATTCTGATTGGCCGTTCAGGTACTGCCATCTGCTGGTACGGAAAGGCATTTCATCTTGCGCAGGCGCAGAACGGACGTGCTACTTGGCCGTCAAGTGTCAAGCATCGGTTTGGTGTGTCAGGGCAACTTTGGACACAGACGCTGCCGACGTGACCTAACCCCGCAGTCTGCTTTTGTCACCACTAGTTCGTCGGCGTCGGCTTGGTGTGTTCCGGCCTTTTCACTGATGGCGTCCCCATAGTATTGATCGAAGATGCAGTGTTCCACTTCGAAAGGGAATCATTTTATTTTTCCCTAAATTCCATTTTATTTTGAGTAAATTATGTCCCCCCAGTAAATTATTGTAATTTATATATATATATATATATATATATTACAATAATAGTGTTGTGTTTTAATTTTTTGAATAATCGTGATCCATGATGACTGAATGACACAACAGCGGTGTGCTAGATGCTGTGCAATGACAAGGAATGAGCAATTATTTAAAATAGGAATTTCTCTGAATTTACAAATCCTTGGGAACTTTTGGGATAATGTAAGTACACAACTGCATAAAATATCACACTGTGCAAGTGGTTTTTGGATATTTTATTACAAAAATCTTACATATTGTTCATTTAATACAATTTTAATATATAAAAAAAGGTGGTAATCAAATGACGGCATAAAACATTAACTATTTAATCTTTTAACAATTCCTTTTATTTTTTGGCAAAGTGTTGCACAATAAAGGTTTACTCTGAAAAATTCCATTATTTGCATATATTGCATCAAAACAGCAGGTCCTAAATAATGGATGCAGATTATGCATTTCTTCAGCTTTCAGTAGAGAATAAATCTGTTATCTGCATATACACAAACACATGCAGAACATCTGACATCATCTCAACCATCTCAATGCTTCCTATTCCTGATGCATCTCTATGACTGAGTGAGTGAGACAAAATGCCAGACAGAGAGAGATGGAGGGGAGTAAGTAAAATTATTTGGTCATATGTTCCTATAATCAAAGTCAATATGAATAAATAAAATCCCAAAACAGTCTGACTGGAAACACACACACAACCACAAACAACTCCACTGGTGTGGCATGACTCACTGACTGATAAAGAGCCAAAAGAGGACAACTGTTTGGTTTCTATGGAAACCCCTTGAAAATTTCATCATTGCAAAACTTCACCGGCACTCTGCCTGTAGTCACAAGGATTTTGATCCCTTAAACAAAACCATACAGTGAAACATCACATCCCATCTACTGCCTAGGCTACCTTTCGCAACTGTCTTGATAACGTTGGGTATGTAAAATCTTTGAATAGCCTCCCATGAGCGCAGAATCGTGATGAATGTTGATCTCGAGTGACGTAAAAATCACATGAATTCCGACTGTTCACACTGTGGTCGCATTACGAAACATCAGACCTGTATCGGATTTAGTACCATGGAAGTGGCACAAATCGGAACTGAAAAGATCAGATTCCATGTGGTTTGTACTGTTCACACTGTCATGGGGAAAAAGGTATGAGTCACATGTGGGCAAAAAAAAATAAAAAATCAGATTTGGGCCATTTACCTGCAGTGTGAATGTAGCCTTAGTGTATGCAACTGGTTACGTGACACATGAGCACCAAAGGTATGTAGTTTCATCAGATCTGGTAATATACAGTAGTAGCCAAAAGTGATGTCTGGAGGGTTTTTAATGACCTACAAATTCAATTAAACCATCAAAACATGTTTAAATATTAGGGAATAACAAAACACTAAACTTGGTTAAGGTATTTATCTGGCAAAATTATTTAGCAAAAAAAAAAAAAAAAAAGGCAAACTACAGTTTTTTTTTTTTAACTATGCAAAAAAAAAAAAAAAATGCATAGAAAAACAAAAAGCTCACAGGAAGAAGCATACATTGACTAAAACATAATATTTCGTTGGTTGGATGGCACTGATTGCAGTACTGTGGCAAGTTTAAAACCACCTCTTCCATTTTTCCAAAACAAGCTGCTGCGACTTTGGGTCGGTTGCGCTTCTCCTGTCTCCCCACCAGCCGCCAGACCAGTAATGTTATCGTCATGTGATTGTTCTATATGTCAAGCAGTGTTGGTGTTCTTTGTAGGGGCGACGCCTTTTTCTTTTGTGTGATAACATTCGCTCTGTTTTGATAGTGTAGTTAGGTTAATTAATTGTATTTTTCTTTTCTTTTCTTTTTTTATTGACTCCTTTTGTTTGTTCATTTGGGCCATGCGTCAACCTGAAGTATACACACACCTACTGCACTTTTCTTTTGTTACTCTGAAGCACTCAACTTTATGTTTTTAACATGTAAAATGTTTATTGGAGCAAATTTTTGTTTATGTAGATTCTTGGTCTGACAGTTGTGCGGGAGTCATGGTTTATTTTCTTTTTTTATTATTATTATGACTTAACCATAGATGGTCATAATACCGTATATTTCATGAAGTAATATAATGCTAATATACCTACTTTAACTATCAAAATCTGCCTTTTTACCTTAAAATGTTCCGATAACCAACACAATAGTGGCACAATAGAAGCCACACAATGAATGAGAGTTCATCGTAAGCAGCCAGTTGATAAAACATGGTCAATACTTGTATATAGTTGATGCAACAGGGTCATACATACAGACAAAACACCATTAGTGTAACACACGACACTAAAGTAATGCAATAAACATTAACTAAATAACATAAAATGTAACACAAAACACACTAATGATAACAAAAAACAAAAATTAGAAGAAACAACGACAGGAAACATGTTTAATGATTTCACGATTTCATTGCGGAATTCTGAAACAGCGTCATGAGGATTTTTTCACACAAAAATGAAAAAAAAAAAAAAAAAAAAAGAAATCTTTGAAGAATCTTCATGCAGCTCCTTTCCATACAATGACAGTTCATAATGAATGCTGAGCTCCAAAAGTAATACAAGCTATATTTCATTTATTGTTTATATATTCATTCATTATATATTTGAATTGTTCTCAATTCATGACAATGTTGTTTGAGAAAACAGACCCAAATTTAAGTCGTCATTCATTGATAACCATCTCCTCAATTTGCTGCAGCTCAATGCAATAATGGCATTGGTTCTTGTATTTGTAGTAACTGAATTTGACATTTTTGGATTCTGGACACATAATTCATGACTATAAACTGTTGTTGTATGGAAAAGAGTTGTCTTAAAGGGGTCATGAAGTGGATTTTTTTTATTATTATTATTTTATAATGTTTCCTGAGGTGCACTTATATGATTTTTACATCAAAAATTGTCATAATTTAGAGATAAAAGGCATTTTTTCGATCCTGATTTTAGCACTCTGGCTTGAATGCTCTGTTCGAAGGGGCGTGTCTGCTGCAAGACTTCAATGTAAACGCCCACTGCTATGATTGGCTGACATCTTTGCATTTGAAGTATTACATGTGGAACCCTCACGGATACATTTACTACTAATGAATTAACAAATTCGTTAGATTAACGAATCCTGAAAAGTGTTGATTATAGCCTTATTATATTTAGATCTTTTCCCATCACATTAAAGATTGCAGTGATGAGCACTGAGCAGATGACAGGCAGTCTGTTGATCATGTGAATGCAGTGATTTCGTCATTGTAACTCGTTTCCTGCACTCTCACAAAATGACTTCACCACAACTAACAGCAAACATAAAAACTCGCACTGTGTGATTGACAGCTTCAGCCATTGTAAAGGGAGCGTACTTTGACCGCTTTCTGAATGTAATTTAATCACAAAATCAGATTATTTTCTACTAAGAGAAACAATGTGAAAGTTGATCATTTAGTCACTGGCTTTATTTACTAATGTATAAACAGTATTAAACAACAAAGAAAATCTGCCTGAACTTGAATAATTGCACATCATATCACTTATCACAGATCAGGCATTAGAATGAACAGTTGCTTACATGTTTGTGGCGTTGCTGTCGAATCCATATCGTAAAAGTCTGTTTGCAAAGCCTGCATCGATATTGCACCACAGAGAAATGATAAACTGAAAAATAAACTGAATCCATTTTTCTCTGACATCGGGATCCTATCGGCAGCTTATGCAAAGATGATGTTTTTCCACAGCACAACGTCTGTGTGACATCGCAATTTTGTTATTATCACAATCTTATTGTAAACAACTAATGTTAGGCCTACTTTAGATCCACTTGCTGCTCATCGACTGAACACCAGTGGGCGGGGCTAACGATGTAAAAGTAGGTGTTGTTGTCTTGCTCCAGAGGCAGTCCTATGCAAATGTGCCCCTGTGATGTCACATGCCACCTCGGATTGAAACTAAGTATTTTTACAGCTTGATTGTATGCTTTTTTATTGATGACGAGGACGTTTTAAATTATGGAACTTGCAGGATTTATTGATGGTACAAAGACCTCAATTTTTTTTTTTTTTTTTTTTTTTTTTGATTTCTCATGTCATGACCCCTTTAAGATTCTTCAAAGATTTTGCTCTTTTGGAATGACACAAATGAAAGTAAATAATGACAGAATTTTCTGTTCCTTTCAATACGAACACTGAGGAAGAAACATTTTTCGTTTTCGATTGCATTGAGGGGTAGAAATGCTGTCTAGGACATCAGCCCGCTAGATTTTGATTACTGAGGATAATTCTGATCCAAAATAATAAAATAAGCTGAATAAAGAAACTGTTCTGAAACCAGCAGCAGCTGATAAGGCGATCAAACCCTCATCATCTCCAGTCTCATAAAAATTGTCTTTGATTCCAAAATCAGAAATAAAACACAGACAAAATAAGATCACAGCTGACAAAAATTATCTTGCATTTCCTTCTCGTTCTCATTTCTCACATCAAAAAAGTAATCTCTGAAATTAAACGCCTTATCTCCGGCACAAAAAGAGACGTTCTCACAAGAAGATAAAGACATGAACGGGCTGACAACACAAGTGATGGTATCTGTCTAAGTTTGGAAATGGGGAAAAATGTACTAATTAAACAAATTTTAATATTTCCATTCAAGTTGTCATGCTTTAGCTAGAACCCATTAAAAATGTAAGACATTTCTCATTTCTGTCAAACTCATCACTGAAAGAGAGAGACTTTCTGGGTCAAGCTGGATTTTCACTGTGGCCTTCATCCACGTCCAGGAAACATGTGTTGGACGGCTGAAAACTGACATCATACACATATTTTAAGATTTAAAACAGCCATTAATCTGGCGCACAAACTCATACAGCATTATAGATCAACTTTATGAGCTCTTTCTTATATCATTGTTTGATTTTCGTGTCTGCAAAGAAATTGACACAGTTACAGGTCTGTAAAGGGTCTCAGTTGGTTTGTTTAATGAATGATGATTAAATTTGAAACACGGTAATAGCAGTTTTAACATTGTGAGGTTGTTGATTTGCATTTCAACCACATATTTCCAACATCTTGAAAAAAACTACTCTTTTGAGGAAGTGTCGATAGTTTGCCAAATAATTAAAATTCTTACTTTACTTATCGTTTTGTCGTTTAAAAGTATATCACTTTTATTTTTTTTTTTTATTTTTTTTTTTGGGTTTAATGGGGTTCTATATGGATCTTGACTCAATTTTAAAGAGTCATTTAAGCCAAAATGGTTCTATATAAGGATATATAATACTTTCATGTTTAATGGTTATTTAATTTTTTTCTAGTGATAAAGTATGTTTTCAAGCTGTTTAATTCATAAAACTTAAAATTAAAAATAAATTAAAACAAATGAATTAATTAAAACCCCTAAAAGGTTCTGTATGAAGCGCCTGATAGAACCTTTTCTTGTAAGAGTGTGTTATATTTAACACAAAATGAGATGTTTAGAAGAATGTTAACACTGCCATTTTTCCAAGTATCATAACACAAGTCATAGATTTTATGCCAAACACTTTTGTTTCTCACTTGTTGTAACTGAAAACAATAGGACGCTTTTGTAGGTTTCAATTGATTGTGGGTCAATATTCACTTCATTCCATGCTCCTGATGTTCTTTAAAGTATCTTGTTACTGTTTTAGGGCATGAGAAAGGTTCCAAATGATTCAGTGCATCAGTGAGCTGTACAATTGATTCTAACCTGTTTATCAGCTTCACTGAAATAACTAATTCAAAATAGTGACCATGAAGAACGACATAATCTTTCAACTGAACAAAATGTTCTTTATTGGAAAAATGTTTTTTTTTTTTTTTATAATTCAAGCTTTTTATTTTTCGTTCAAAATGACAAAACAGTACATTGCATTTTACAAATATAGGTGTGGAAAAAGGTTCTTTAGGTTATTAAAATTCTCTTCACACTAAGAAAAAATGGTTCTTTTAAGAACTGTTCCATTAAAGGTTCTTTGGGGAACCAAAAATGGTTCTTCTTTTGTAACACTGCAAAACCTGGGAACCTTTATGTTTCAGTGAACATTCAGAACAGTATGTGTGTTTTGCATGTTAAAGGATAATATTAGTGAATAAGAACTCAACACCATTGCTTTGCTGTGAATGAAGCACATTGCGATAACTTCTACTCAAGCGTTCAAACTGTGATGACATGCACTTGCACGCATTCAGATATAAACTTAAGTCCTAATTTGAAAAATAATGCTTATTATAAACCTGAAATGTATATATCAAATAATTTAAGGCATGCAGGAACATACATCTGTGAATAGCAACAAAAAATGTTCTCAAGAAAACTGTAATATAAATTGTCTAGCATATAACACAAGCTATCTGTCTCGGTTAAATAAATACTTTGGACTTAAATGTATATTTCCTCATTTACTTTAGTTAATCTGTTTTTTGTATACCCTCACCACTCTGTTGGTGTGTGATATAATGAATAATGTGAACTGAATTCTCTTTCGGCTGTTCTTGCACTTGAATGGACAATACACAAAATTATGTCAAAATACCCATCTTGGCGGAGAAAAAAAAAATTGTCCATGGGGAGTTGAATGGATGGTTGTGGTGTGCTAGTCGTGGATCTCATGTGAGTGACAGGATGTCCCGCCCTCACGCCATCAGAGAAGAGATGGGTGGGGAAGTTATTTTGACTAAAGTTTATGAAGATATGTAGGCCTAATGTAGGCCTATGTAATTAAATGTTAATATTTTAAAACAAAAGATACATTTTTAAACAAGCTGGGTTTGCTGCACCACCAGCAGCCACACACCATTATAAGGTCAGTAAAAAAGTTGGCAGAAAACAACAGCAAATCGCATTTATGAGCAAACGTGAAACATTTCTTCGCACACGTCTTGCTGATTTATTTGGCGAGATGACGGACTGTGTGCGACAGAAACACAAAGCCCAGCATAACACATGATGGACTGCCACACGGGCCCTTCATTAATTTCCCGCCCTGCGTCTCCAGCCCTCATTTTGCTTTAGGCTTCGTTTTGTTCTTCAAGCCAATAGAAAAGGCGAAGAATAATTGATGCCCCGAGACTCCAGACAAGACAATAGGTCACAACAACAGCCACCGTTAGATCAAGCGGCCTGAGAAAAACTGGCTGAATATAATTTGGCCTCGTCGATCTCTGTGGACTGGAAGTGTTTCAGTAGCGCTTCTGAATGCAGCTCCCGACTGCTGCTGCTCAGAAAAATTATGCTTCACAGCCGGCAAAACATGTCCTGAGACGGTGGGCGTCGTGCTTTCATGTGAAACACACGCCGTTTCCTTCTTTCATGTGAAACTCAAGCTGTTTATTTCAACATCTTTTGCATCATGCCATTATTTTCATGACCATTAAGCACATTTCCTCCCTCAGATGTTTCACTTATAAATTGCCATAATTTTGTATTGTACTAGAAAACTTTTTTTTGTATGTCATACAATACAATTTTATCTCATATTGCGACATTACTTTCATTACAATCAAGCAAATCAAACAATTTTATTGTCATTATTCATAGTGATTCTTTTCAAATGAACATGATTTAATTAAAATCAATTTAACTACCTATTATTCATTATAATTTTTTTTTTTTCTCACATAAACAGTAATAAAAATTCAGGGTTATGTGATTGCCATAAAAATGCCACAATGCCAAAAATATTATAATATTTGAAATAATAATAATAGTATTAATAGGTCCTAATTTTTTTTCTCTCTCCTCAGATTAGTTCAAAAAATGAAAACCTATTTACTCACCCTGACTTTATTTCATATGAGTTTCTTTGTAGAGCTTTACAAAGGTTTCTTTTATTAACATTGGTTACCTGCTTTAGTTAAAGGTGCTCTAAGTAGAATTTGAACAACGCTGTTGGACATTGTTGATATTTGAAATCAACCCAAACAAACCCACCCCTCTCTTCATTGCTCCACCTCCAAAACTCACACTCCAATACTAACCACCCTGCTCCAAGTCGGTCTCAAACCCCGGCCCAGTCACTGCTGGCATGCGAGGTGAGTGCATTAACAATGACGCTAAACACCATTTTCTCTAGCGGTCGTCAGTGTGCAGTAGTTTAACAGCAAAACAATCACTATCTGGCCACTGTTACACATACAATGTGAGTGGATGTCTGTTTATCACAGCTGACGCGCAACAAAATGCTTCACGAAAAATAAAGTGCAGATGATGAACGAATGACAAAGAAGCACAAAAAATAAACGTACAGTACACAAGAGTAAATACAAAGTGTTCGTTGTTAGTCACAAACAGCACAGCAGCTCCAGACAATCAAAAGCCAGTGTTACTCACATGAGTAGTGGAATCAAAGAAGCCTCCACATCTGTTTTCAGGCCTTCCCACTTAGCTCTCTCCAGCACTGGAAAGCTTTTCTAATATAAACGCAGGTCCTAAAGCGCTTGCCCAGGCATAAACCTTCATTCCAGTGATATTCTTTTGAGCAGTGCTAATTTCGTTGACGAATAATTTTCGTCATAATTTTCGTCAACAACATTTTTTCACAGACGAAAACGAGACGATGACTAAATAAAAATGTGTTTTAAATGACTAAAACTATGACGAAAATCTACTCTAATTTTCGTCAACGAATAAAAACGAGATGAAAATGATGGGACAATTTGGGAAGATATCCAGTCAAGGCTGCTGTCCTGTGTGGAAGATGCGCACATTTGAAGCAACGTGCTGATCTAACCGCAGGAAAATGCGGCGTTGTTGCGCGCTCTACAGGCTCGCGCAGCAGCACTTCAGTCTGCTTCACAATCAAGCGGCAACCTCCCCCAGTTTCTCTTGAAGCCAATACAGAAGTAATTTAAACTGCGATTCATCGACTGGCCGCTAGGGACAGGCTCCAAAAGAGAGCAGAATCTCATCGAGTTCCATGTTAAAATGCCCAAATTTACCACAGAAAAAAAAAAAAAAAAACATGTTAACAGCCTGGATCAAATTGTGGTTTTGGTCTATACAGCTAATTTTGCCCTTCATGACAACTCTGAGGGGGGTGAATTTTTTATAACTCATCCATTTAAATTATATTAAGCCTTAAAGTTCTGCATAATTAAGGGCGTGGTCACTTGAGTGACAGGTAGATTGCCGCTGCTGTCTGCGAGCCGTCATGTTACCTCAGCTAATTCCAGCCGCTGAATTTGTCATCTCTGCCTTGTTTGTGCTTTTTTTCGGGATTATTTTGTACAATTATAAAAAATGCTGGGTTAAAAACTACCCAAGTTGGGTTGAAATGGACAAACCCAGCGGTTGTGTTAAATGTTTGCTCAATGTGCTGGGCAGTTTTATTTAAACTATTGTTTAAAAATGAGGTAACACTTTAGTATAGGGAACATGTATTCACTATTAACTACGACTTTTCCCTCAATAAACTCCTAATTTACTGCTTATTTATAGTTTGTAAGTTAGTTGTTAAGTTTAGGTATTGGGTAGGATTAAGAATGTAGAATAAGGTCATGTAGAATAAGGCATTAATATGTGCTTAGTAATTACCAATAAACAGCCAATATTTTAGTAATATGCATGCTAATAAGCAACTAGTTAAAAGACCCTAAAATAAAGTGTTACCAAAAATGACTATATGGCTGACTTAAAATGAACCCAAAATAGGTTGGAAATTAAAAATCAGACATAGACAACAATAATAATCAAAAGGTGAACATTATTAATAAGCAATTTAATAAATGTCTATTGTTTAATTATTATTCATTTAACTTAATAATAAATGCTCATTTATTAAACATTGAATAAAGGTTAATTTCCAACATACTTTAGGTTCATTTTAAGCAAGCAATACAGTAATTTTTAAATAATTGTTGAGTTAAATAAAACTGCCCAGCAGGTTGGGCAAACATTTAACCCAACTGCTGTGTTAAAACAACCCAATTAGTGGGTTTGTCCATTTTCAACCCAACTTTTTGGGTTGTTTTTAACCCAGCATTTTTTAGAATGTAACTTCACCCTTACATCTCTATAAATAGAATAAAATGAATAAATCTGTCAAAAGGAGATGAGAGAACAATCTTTCCACAGCTTTATTGTCCCACCCCCATGTCCCGTGTAATTTTTTCTTCATTCTATTTATGTTTATTTATTTATTTTTTTTATTTTTTTTATTATTTAACTTTTTGATACACACTGCCCTGTTGGGGCAACTTAATGGCTGCACTTTGTTCTGCACTATGTTCCACCACTTTGAGACAAATGGATTTGTTGTTTGTTGTTTTTTCATATTCAAGAGATTATAAGCTGCAGCCTTTTTGGGTTTACATCGAATGTTTTTCGACTTTTATACATAATAAATCTGTTTATGAATAAAGATTGATCTGTTGAAAGCAGTTATTTTGAGTTAGATGCCAAATGTTCTCCTCCTAAATTTTACAAGTTTACAAATTTTAAGGAGGGGGTGCATATAACTATAATTGCCGCACATTGAAATATGATTTTCAAGAAAAAAAAAAAAAAAACCTGGGGAAAATAAATGCAGAACATGTTCACATAGGACACTATTAACATGACTATATGCATGAAACCATTCAGAAAAATTTGGGCACAAATGGGTTAACACTGCTTTTGAGCTCTTTTCTATTGTGTCCCATTTCTCGTTCTGCAGGTTTTTTTTTTATTATTATTTTCAAATCTTCCTCTTGCTCGTTCTCTCTTCTCGACCGTCACACACCCCCTAATGCTGATTGGTTAGATGTTTGTTGTTGGTATCGGCCCGACTAACTTCCAAACAGTGTATTTGAAATATAACTGAGTACCCCTTTAACATGAGCTAACAATGAACAGTACGTCTATAGTATTCATCTTAATGTTCATTTCAGCATTTACTTATACATTATTAAAAGTCACATTTTTTATTGTTAGTTAATGCACAATGAACAATTGTATTTTTATTAACAAACATTAACAAATGCTGCAAAAAAATCTATTGCTCATCATTGGTTCATGTTAGCTAATGCATTAACTAATGTTAACAAACGAGACTTTATTTTAAAGTGAAACCACTTTCTTAAAATAAGCACAAAAGCATATATACTTTTGTTTATATATATATATATATATATATATATATATAATGCACTGGTCATTCTGTGGAATTTTTATTACTTATCAGGGCCTTGTCCATCCCATACACCCACAACAAATTTTGGAACCACAGACAGCCTATTTTTTGTATGGCCACTACATAAAAAACAAACAAACAAAAAACAATAACAATAGTAATTAAAGGTTCTCTCTTGAACTGCACCTTCATTTCCATTTTCCTTTTCATTCTCTTCATTTCCCCTGATATCTTTGTTTCTCCCTTGTGTGTGTGTGTTCGTGTTCTTTTTTTCACTATGTGTCACTTCATCAGGTCTACAGTTATGAACAGAACTGTCTCCACTTTGTTGCAAAACAACCACCTCATTATAATTCGTTTGCACGTAATCTAAATTTAAAGTATTCAAAGTACTACATTAGGACAATGTGTTGTTGTTGTTTTATCTTGAAATAACTTTAATACCTAAGATTTAACAAAACTATATTTCATATATATTAAATGTTCTAAAATGCCTAAATGTCAAAATTATGTAAAACTTTACAGCACCATTAAGTTATTTGAACTTATTTGTAGCAAATTAGCTCAAAATGGAAATACGAATAATTAATCATAACTCATTATAATTAATTATAAATATTTGAATCAGTTATTCGAATTAACTTGATGTAGTTGAATTAACATTACAATAAATGAATCTGTTCAGCCAGCGAACACTCAGTATTGATCGTCTATCAACTATATATTTTCCATGGCCACAGAAAAATAACGCTTTCTTAGCATGTAGCTGTGATTGTAATCGTTATCACTGACATTGGTTTATAAGCAGATCAGAATCAAGTTTTATTTAACTAAATCACGAACACATAGCTAGACTAAACACACAGAGACATACAAATCACGTATACATAGGAAATGAGAGTGGAAATGAAATTGAAGTGTAGCATAACAGGGGAATGGAGCTATGAAAAGAGTCATTTAACGAGCTGGAAGAACAGTTTCAGTTTGGAAGAACAGATCAGTTTCTCACTATAAAGCACCTTTATTAACAAAGGGGTTCACAACTTAATATTACATTGCCGTTTAGTGTTCAAACTTGCAAATGCCTTAGCTATTGAGGAGTGTCCGGACATGCAGGAGAAATTCTTGATGGTTCAATCCGATGGTGCTGAAGTTGTAATCAATATCTTCTGTGTTGAATGAAGAAATGACGATGAACTTGTGCTGTTAATTTGCGCATGGCTTGAAGTGAATGAGGCCTGCCAGTCCGGCTTGGGGGCCGGGTGGGGTCTCATGTGAACAGCAATCAGTAGTATCAGCAAGAACAAAGGCAGAAGAGCCAAGCGTGATCTGTGTGGGGGCTTTTTAACCTCTACAGCAGTCACACCTTTGAGTTTTGGCTTGACCAATGAGAAAGCTGGAATTTCCAAGCGGGAAATGTTCTTTTGTTTGAAAGTGAACTCATTTGCATGAGGTGAGTGAGCTGGTAGTTTGTGTCTATTTATACTCTGATAAATATAACAAACATACAACACATTCTATAAGATGGTGATGTTCACCAAAGTGCGAGTCATTAAACAAGGAGTATTTTGATATGAAACACCAACTAGATGGGCTACATTATCTAGAAGTTGTATCGTTGGGCATGCATAACACGACACGATATAACAATATACAAACAGTAATAATACACAAAATGTACTGGGGAAATACATGTCCATTAATTTAAGCAAATTTGTCAATGAATTAATGGAAAGGATGCCATTTCTATGGGCTGCATGTCTGATTCTTGTATTGAGAACAATCAATGTCCCAAGTGTCTTTGAAGTGTGTGCGTGAAGCAGAAGGGTGATACCGAGTAGGGGAGCCAGACATTACCGAGTCTGCATGGGTGAAGGGTTGGAAGAGTAACTTTTACAATTGTGTGTTTGATCGATTCAGTCATTACATATTTCTTCTCTTCTCCAATTTTCATTACAAGTTTGGGGATTTGAACTAAATTAAACTTAACGTAATTCATTGTCTTGACTATTTGTGAGTTGAAAGGTTATCTTCAAGTTGAGTTAACTTATGTTTAGTTGAGTTCACTCACATTTGTTAAGGCAGCAGGTGAACTTTCAATCCTAAATTTAACCAGCTGGAAATGTTTTATGACAATATCTTTATAGGAAATTTCTAATATGTTATTGCATTATTATGACCATAGGCTCCGATTTATGATTCTGCTGGTACACAAAGTCACACAAAGTGTAGACATTATGTAAATATTATTATGTAAATAAGAGATTCAGTGTGCAGTCAGCTTCATTTATTATAACAGAACTTTGTGAGATTACAATGAGCTAAGATGAGTGACAGCTGTGCACACTTTCTGCCATACCAAATCCCACATACAATATGCTTGCTTTTCTGTTAAAATTTACAGTGATTTGTGATCGTAGCAATGCTTTAATAACAAATAATTTATTGTGAGTGTTTATGCTGGGATGTGTAGGTTGTGTGGTCAGTGACACGTAAACTGAAACGTATGTGTTTTAAAGAAGAAGTATATCTCCTTAGCCTTACCCTGGAGTTGGTTTACCCTCCACCTATGATTACCAACCAAACTTACTAGGATATTCTGCATTGTTGCTATGCAGTTGCTAGGGTGCGCAGGGTGGTTGCTAGGGTACTCTGGGTGGTTGCTATGGTGTTGCTATACGGTTGCTAGGGTGTTGCTGTGCAGTTGCTAAGGTACTCAGGGTGGTTGCTATGGTGTTGCTTTGCGGTTGCTAGGGTACTCTGGGTGGCTGCTAGGGTGTTGCGCGCACACACAATTTTTTTATTACACACATAGAAACCACACTCTGACATCCACAGCATCACACCCACACAATTATTGCTGCATTAGCAGAAAACAAGAATAAAGTGAGTAATTGCTTAAAGGGTTAGTTTTTAGAACTATGTGAATGACATTATTTTCATTTTTGGGTGAACTAACCCTTTAATAGGCCAAACCTGAGAAAATGGTACCATCTGGTATAAAAAAAAAATAGTAAAAATTTAAATTTTGAAGCCTTAAATTTTGAAGCCTTGCCAGCAAAATGAAAGCCTATTAACAAAGATTGCACCATTTGTGGCCTATGCTGTCAAAATAAGTTGGAATGCGCACAGGGAGGGAGGGTAATTTCAAACTACAGGCAAAACAAGTGAAAAATGTCAATTTTGGTCGAATTTGAGGTTTTCAGAAAAAAATAGTTCATTAAGCCCTCGTTTAGCGATCCCAATGCTCCAAAAAGCAATTAAACATCTAAAAGTATCTTTATTTGTACATTTTCTGAGTATCACCTTTCCTTTGTCCATGAAAAATGTTGTTTTTCTCTGCTTGCTTCTGGACGACTGTTTAGTTTTCAGATACAGAAATTTAATAAAGTAGCTAATCATATGTAAAACAACATTGCATATAATCTTCACTGTATAAACTAAATAAAGATTAATCATTATTAAAAAAAAAAAACAGACAGCAGGAATATTAAAGGCTGTTGTCACTTAACGCCGATACACTGATAATGAGTTCTTCTTTCTGGAGTATTTAAGTTCACTTAAAAGACAAAACCTTCTGTGTTTGCTAGGATGCTTGCCAAGATGGGCACGTTGACATAATTTTTTGGGTGACGTCCGTTCAAGCGCAAGATTTGAAAGAGAACTCAATATTTGCATGCTGTACTTCCGCGTGCGCACTTCGAATAAGTGCTCAAATCTTCTCACAGCGCACATGTGCGAGTTCTCTTTCATGTTTTACGCTTGAATTAAAATTGGCAAGGCTTAAATGAGTTTAGTTTAAACACAGATAGTGTGCTGTTCAGGTCTCACCTGCATTCACACTCAGTCAACACCCGGGTGATGATAGCGTAAATGACTGGTCAGATAGTCTAGAGCATACGGCACTCGCATTGAACAAAGTTTAGGGGAAGCCAGAATGCATATACATCGACAGAAACATACGTTAGCCTAACTCTGTTTTATTTATTTTCAACAAACCATATTATAGATGCGTATGCGTTGTCAGATATGAGTTGAACCACGGTGCAAGTGTGTGCCGAACCATGTGTGGAGAACGGTACGGTTTGATTTTTTTTAACGAAAACCATTTCACCCCTATATACACAGAATTACAGTATTTCAAAAAAAAAAAAAAAAAAAAAAAAAATCTGTCTTGGCAAGTATTCACGCAAATATTATCTGTTATGTCTTAAGTGAATGTTTAGTTAACTGTTAGGGGAAAACATCTGACATGTAACATTATATTAGATCCGTGTGATACTAGGTTTTAATATATAGGCTGTCTGTTTCATTAATGTTAAACAAACATTTGTGGAATTCTGGGAAAAAAGTTGAATATATATTTCTTCCTATAGATATGGGTTTTGATTTGGCTTGTGCTAAATTTTTGGTATTACCAGGGATTTTAAGGTGTGGTTGCTAGGTGATTTTGTTTTGGAACCTTCAGAAAACTTTAACTCGATTTTTCTCAAAACTGACTTTGCTGACTCTATGGATGGACTTCAAACAGGTGTAGCTCAGTAATTTTTTGTCTGATTCCAACAAATCATTCATCATTTTGAAGGTTTTTTAATAGAGAATGTGAAAATAACTAATTTTGATAATTTGCTCATTGCGACTCATTTTGCCAGCACGGGTCACATTTTATAGTTAAACGGCCCTGGGATTAAAAATTACAGTTTTAATGGGGTTCAATGGGGACAGTTTTGTATTTAAGGTCCTGAGAGGAACTATTTTGTGTACCTAGTGCAAAATAGATTTTTTTTTAAAGGAAATGGGAGTGAAATAGTAAAATTCCAATAAAAATACACACCTGTGCCAAAATTTATGCATTAACACAGGCAAAATGATCAAAGAAAAAAAAAAAAAAAAAAGAAAAAAGAAAAAAAAAAAAGGGGTTAATATATTTTTTTATTGTAATTTCACATTGAATCTCCAAATTAATATAGACACAACATAAAGACAGTATATTTTAAATATTTGTTTAATGGCATCTTTTTTTTTATGAAAGGTCAGTAGGCCTATACCAGTACTGCTACTGATGTCTCTGTGAAATAGATTTTTAGCCATTAATTATAGCCATTCAGCAGTACTGTATAATAGAAAGCTATCAGTTTTAACATTTGTTAGGCTTTAAAAAATATAACAACTTTTAATTTAAGTGAACTTAAAACAATCTTTACATAAACCCATACATACCAGTCAAACTGGTTCAGATTTTTACTTGCCCTGTCAAAAGGCATAAAAAGTTGTTTTCATTTTTTACCCATGTAACCTTGTAGTGCTTTAAGATTTTCAGGTAGGTCTAACAGGTAGGAATTTTATACAAAAATTGAATAAAGTTATCAAACACTTCACAGTCTTCACTGCATAAATTATAAATTAAATATAGATTAATCCTTATTAAAGCTACAAAAGTTATTCAGTCAAGAGCAGTGAGTGATTTTCTCCTTTTCTTTTGTTGTTTGATTAATATTAATGATTGACATCACAGCAGCAGGTTCATTAAGCTGCTGTCACTATAAGACCTGGCGGTCGCACATGACGTGTATCTGACAGACACGCATTCCATTTTCACACAAGTCTTTACGTTCATTTAATACTTCATTTAACTAATTTAAGACTTATGAGGATATGCTACAAAATGGACATTTTGGCATAATTGTGTGTCTGTCCGTTCAAGGGCGAAAGAGAACTCAATGCGGCCGGCAGCGGCATTCTGTGCGCACGAGTCTTGTGTGTGTCAGACAGGAGATTCACAGAGTTCTCTTTTTTTTGCCTTATCACACTCGAATGGTTTAAAAGCATTTGTGTGAATAGGAGTATGGTCATATAATGTAAAGCAGGGGTGTCCAAACCCGGTCCTGGAGGGCCACCGTCCTGCAGAGTTTAGCTCCAACTTGCCTCAACACACCTACCTGAAAGTTCCTAATATGCCTAATTAGACCTTGATTAGCTGGTTCAGGTGTGTGTATTTGGGGTTGGAGCTCAACTGTGCAGGATAGTGGTCCTCCAGGACCAAGTTTGGACACCCCTGATGTAAAGCTAGCCATAGGATGAAGGGAAAAAAGGATGCTGCATTAATTGCATTAAATAATTTTAATGCGTTAAGCTGAAAAAAATAAATAAATAATTGCATGCTTTAACACGTTAATTTTGACAGCCTTAGTTGCTACTATTAACCTTTGCTAACAGGAAAAAAAAAAAAAAAAAAAAAAAACAGGGCAGCAGGCCAAATCAATTCTCCCGGTGCGCCTAATGGCCAGTCCAGGCCGGTTCCTTACATTGCTGTTGTCCGTTTTACTCTGTTAGTAAAAGTAAACAGACACATTTAAAAGTCACACAGATTTAATTACTCAATTTCTCATACATACATACATACATTTGTGCACACACTCATGGCTAACATTCATATTATGTTAGAGGACAATGTGTACAAAGCATCCAGAAAGATTAATATGTATCTTGTCATTTTGAGTGATTCCTCATAGTTGTGGGTTATTAAATGCATTTCAATCTGTCTGCAGAAAAGCAGGTGAGTAAAGTGGGAAATGTTTGTTTCAGTACGGGACAAGACTGAGTCCAGCAGCAGCTACCGTTCCCATCCTGACAGAAACAAAACAAATGAAAAAAACATCAGTTGACTAGCAATGCTGTGGCATTTATGATAGAAACATTAAATACAACACAAAACACACTCGACTTCCATGCATTAGAGAGCAACATTGGCATAACTTAATGTGTGAATGTAGACTACACTATGCATTGTCATTAAATTAATAATATTTATATTTAAAATTTAAATGTTGCATTATAAAACAACTGTTTGTCCAGTTAAGCAGCAGGACAGTTTAAATTTCTGCATTTTGAATGACAATGAACAAATTGTGAAAAGCACAAACTCAGAAAACATTCACATATATTTATATCTTATTACATGTCATAGTACAATTATTTACAGTTACTGTAAATAATATTACTCGAAGAACATCTAGGATTTTAATTAAATATGGTCTATTTTAACTCTCAATTTAACATCCAACAGCAAATATGACCAATAAATAAATTCAATTTTAGTCAAAATTATTCATTTATTATCATTTTGAGCAGCTCAATAACATTTATGCATGTTGCAGACGCTTTTATCCAAAGATGCTCGCTGGACCTTTTCTCTGTTTGTATCACTGCACTGTCTTTATGAGGCCCTGTTTACACTAGTGCGTTTTTGTTATAAAACAGCGTTTTAAAATGAAAATGATCCTCGTCTACACTGACGTTTCCACAGCGTTTCAGAAACGATTTCTACTGGGCATGCGCGTACAAGTGTAAACAGTTGCCTCTTGCGCATATAGGCAGCTGTAGTATTAAAGAAAAAAAAAAAAAAAAAAAAAGTTTAACTGCACAATGGCTGCTAAAAATTACAACAAAGCCAGCAAAGATTGCAGTTAAGTCTCCATGTTATTGTTTACACGGTCGTCAAGGACACGCAATTAATTTCTCCCATATAGATTACCTGTACCTGCTGCTGTCTGTTAAACAACAAAAGAAAAAGAAAAATCCCTCACTTTTCTTTTGACTGAATAATTTTAGTAGATGCTTTGAATGTTACTGTTAAACTGTTTATTTCATTTGTGTCTTTGTTTTATTGTATTTGTCGTTTTTTTTATTGTGATTGTTACATGTATCTATGATATTATTATTAACAAAAAAAGATAAAATAATATAACAAAAATAACTCATTATATATATCGTGAAATTAAATTACTCATATTGTGAAATAAGATTTGTCATATTTCCCAACCCTAGTTCATGCCCTCAAATAGAAGTCAAATGAGTGTGAATTATTTTGTGACAAGTGAACTTTTTGACAGGGCAATTGGGGTCAATTTTGCTGTGGTATTGGTTCAGTAGTAAAATCAAGATATTTTAGTTACATATATCAAAGTCATAATTCTGGTATCGTGACAACACTAGTCTGAACTAACTTTATTATAAAATGACACATACTGCAGTATAAGATCACCACTCAAACAAACTGGATGTTTGAAATCTGACCATACCATACTGACCATATTAGCTGTGTTTCAGGATCTCACGGTGAACTGGACCAGAGGTGAACAAGTTTACCTCTGTAAAACACACAGAAATACAG